>NW_025749147.1:0-27171 GCF_021184085.1 Oncorhynchus gorbuscha
CTGTATATCTCCATATTGACTGCTGTATATCTCCATATTGACTGTATATCTCCATATTGACTATATCTCCATATATTGACTGCTGTATATCTCCATATTGACTGCTGTATATCTCCATATTGACTGCATATCTCCATATTGACTGCTATATCTCCATATTGACTGCTGTATATCTCCATATTGACCTGTATATCTCCATATTGACTGCTGTATATCTCCATCCATATTGACTGCTGTATATCTCCATCCATATTGACTGCTGTATATCTCCATCCATATTGACTGCTGTATATCTCCATATTGACTGCTGTATATCTCCATATTGACTGCTGTATATCTCCATATTGACTGCTGTATATCTCCATATTGACTGCTGTATATCTCCATGTTGACTGCTGTATATCTCCATCCATATTGACTGCTGTATATCTCCATCCATATTGACTGCTGTATATCTCCATATTGACTGCTGTATATCTCCATATTGACTGCTGTATATCTCTCCATATTGACTGCTGTATATCTCCATATTGATATCTCCATATTGACTGTGTATATCTCCATATCCCATATTGACTGCTGTATATCTCCATCCATTGACTGCTGTATATCTCCATATTGACTGCTGTATATCTCCATATTGACTGCATATTGACTGCTGTATATCTCCATATTGACTGCTGTATATCTCCATATTGACTGCTGTATATCTCCATCCATATTGACTGCTGTATATCTCCATATTGACTGCTGTATATCTCCATCCATATTGACTGCTGTATATCTCCATATTGACTGCTGTATATCTCCATATTGACTGCTGTATATCTCCATATTGACTGCTGTATATCTGTGTATCTCCATATATGACTGCTGTATATCTCCATATTGACTGCTGTATATCTCCATATATGACTGCTGTATATCTCCATCCATATTGACTGCTGTATATCTCCATATTGACTGCTGTATATCTCCATATTGACTGCTGTATATCTCCATATTGACTGCTGTATATCTCCATATTGACTGCTGTATATCTCCATCCATATTGACTGCTGTATATCTCCATATTGACTGCTGTATATCTCCATATTGACTGCTGTATATCTCCATCCATATTGACTGCTGTATATCTCCATCCATATTGACTGCTGTATATCTCCATATTGACTGCTGTATATCTCCATATTGACTGCTGTATATCTCCATATTGACTGCTGTATATCTCCATGACTATATCTCCATCCATATGACTGCTGTATATCTCCATCCATATGACTGCTGTATATCTCCATATTGACTGCTGTATATCTCCATCCATTGACTGCTGTATATCTCCATATTGACTGCTGTATATCTCCATATTGACTGCTGTATATCTCCATATTGACTGCTGTATATCTCCATATTGACTATATCTCCATATTGACTGCTGTATATCTCCATATTGACTGCTGTATATCTCCATCCATATTGACTGCTGTATATCTCCATATTGACTGCTGTATATCTCCATATTGACTGCTGTATATCTCCATCCATATTGACTGCTGTATATCTCCATATTGACTGCTGTATATCTCCATATTGACTGCTGTATATCTCCATATTGACTGCTGTATATCTCCATATTGACTGCTGTATATCTCCATCCATTGATATCTCCATATTGACTGCTGTATATCTCCATCTGCTGTATATCTCCATATATTGACTGCTGTATATCTCCATATTGACTGCTGTATATCTCCATCCATATTGACTGCTGTATATCTCCATCCATATTGACTGCTGTATATCTCCATATTGACTGCTGTATATCTCCATATTGACTGCTGTATATCTCCATATTGACTGCTGTATATCTCCATATTGACTGCTGTATATCTGACTGCTGTATATCTCCATCCATATTGACTGACTCCATATTGACTGTATATCTCCATATATGACTGCTGTATATCTCCATATTGACTGCTGTATATCTCCATCCATATCCTGCTGTATATCTCCATATTGACTGCTGTATATCTCCATATTGACTGCTGTATATCTCCATATTGACTGCTGTATATCTCCATATTGACTGCTGTATATCTCCATATTGACTGCTGTATATCTCCATCCATATGACTGCTGTATATCTCCATATTGACTGCTGTATATCTCCATATTGACTGCTGTATATCTCCATATTGACTGCTGTATATCTCCATATTGACTGCTGTATATCTCCATATTGACTGCTGTATATCTCCATATTGACTGCTGTATATCTCCATACTGACTGCTGTATATCTCCATATTGACTGCTGTATATCTCCATAATGACTGCTGTATATCTCCATCCATATTGACTGCTGTATATCTCCATATTGACTGCTGTATATCTCCATATTGACCATTGATCTCCATATTGACTGTATATCTCCATCTCCATTGACTGCTGTATATCTCCATATTGACTGCTGTATATGACTGCTGTATCTCCATCTCCATATTGACTGCTGTATATCTCCATATTGACTGCTGTATATCTCCATATTGACTGCTGTATATCTCCATATATTGACTGCTGTATATCTCCATATTGACTGCTGTATATCTCCATATTGACTGCTGTATATCTCCATATTGACTGCTGTATATCTCCATATTGACTGCTGTATATCTCCATATTGACTATTGACTGCTGTATATCTCCATATTGACTGCTGTATATCTCCATATTGACTGCTGTATATCTCCATATTGACTGCTGTATATCTCCATATATCTCCATATTGACTGCTGTATATCTCCATATTGACCTGTATATCTCCATATTGACTGCTGTATATCTCCATATTGACTGCTGTATATCTCCATATTGACTGCTGTATATCTCCATATTGACTGCTGTATATCTCCATATTGACTGCTGTATATCTCCATATTGACTGCTGTATATCTCCATATTGACTGCTGTATATCTCCATCCATATTGACTGCTGTATATCTCCATATTGACTGCTGTATATCTCCATATTGACTGCTGTATATCTCCATCTGCTGTATATCTGACTGCTGTATATCTCCATATTGACTGCTGTATATCTCCATCCATTTGACTGCTGTATATCTCCATCCATATTGACTGCTGTATATCTCCATATTGACTGCTGTATATCTCCATATTGACTGCTGTATATCTCCATCCATATTGACTGCTGTATATCTCCATCCATATTGACTGCTGTATATCTCCATATTGACTGCTGTATATCTCCATATTGACTGCTGTATATCTCCATATTGACTGCTGTATATCTCCATATTGACTGCTGTATATCTCCATATTGACTGCTGTATATCTCCATATTGACTGCTGTATATCTCCATATTGACTGCTGTATATCTCCATATTGACTGCTGTATATCTCCATATTGACTGCTGTATATCTCCATCCATATTGACTGCTGTATATCTCCATATTGACTGCTGTATATCTCCATCCATATTGACTGCTGTATATCTCCATCCATATTGACTGCTGTATATCTCCATATTGACTGCTGTATATCTCCATATTGACTGCTGTATATCTCCATATTGACTGCTGTATATCTCCATATTGACTGCTGTATATCTCCATATTGACTGCTGTATATCTCCATATTGACTGCTGTATATCTCCATATTGACTGCTGTATATCTCCATATTGACTGCTGTATATCTCCATATTGACTGCTGTATATCTCCATCCATATTGACTGCTGTATATCTCCATATTGACTGCTGTATATCTCCATATTGACTGCTGTATATCTCCATCTGCATATCTCCATATTGACTGCTGTATATCTCCATATTGACTGCTGTATATCTCCATATTGACTGCTGTATATCTCCATCCATATTCCATATTGACTGCTGTATATCTCCATATTGACTGCTGTATATCTCCATCCATATTGACTGCTGTATATCTCCATATTGACTGCTGTATATCTCCATATTGACTGCTGTATATCTCCATCCATATTGACTGCTGTATATCTCCATATTGACTGCTGTATATCTCCATATTGACTGCTGTATATCTCCATATTGACTGCTGTATATCTCCATATTGACTGCTGTATATCTCCATATTGACTGCTGTATATCTCCATATTGACTGCTGTATATCTCCATATTGACTGCTGTATATCTCCATATTGACTGCTGTATATCTCCATATTGACTGCTGTATATCTCCATATTGACTGCTGTATATCTCCATATTGACTGCTGTATATCTCCATATTGACTGCTGTATATCTCCATCCATATGACTGCTGTATATCTCATATTGACTGCTGTATATCTCCATATTGACTGCATATCTCCATATTGACTGCTGTATATCTCCATATTGACTGCTGTATATCTCCATCTGCTGTATATCTCCATATTGACTGCTGTATATCTCCATATATGACTGCTGTATATCTGCTGTATATCTCCATATTGACTGCTGTATATCTCCATATTGACTGCTGTATATCTCCATATTGACTGCTGTATATATCTCCATCCATATTGACTGCTGTATATCTCCATATTGACTGCTGTATATCTCCATATTGACTGCTGTATATCTCCATATTGACTGCTGTATATCTCCATATTGACTGCTGTATATCTCCATCCATATTGACTGACTCCATCCATATGACTGCTGTATATCTCCATATTGACTGCTGTATATCTCCATATTGACATATTCCATATTGACTGCTGTATATCTCCATATTGACTGCTGTATATCTCCATATTGACTGCTGTATATCTCCATATTGACTGCTGTATATCTCCATATTGACTGCTGTATATCTCCATATCTCCATCTCCATATTGACTGCTGTATATCTCCATATTGACTGCTGTATATCTCCATATTGACTGCTGTATATCTCCATATATTGACTGCTGTATATCTCCATATTGACTGCTGTATATCTCCATATATGACTGCTGTATATCTCCATCCATATTGACTGCTGTATATCTCCATATTGACTGCTGTATATCTCCATCCATATTGACTGCTGTATATCTCCATATTGACTGCTGTATATCTCCATATTGACTGCTGTATATCTCCATATTGACTGCTGTATATCTCCATATTGACTGCTGTATATCTCCATCCATATTGACTGCTGTATATCTCCATATTGACTGCTGTATATCTCCATATTGACTGCTGTATATCTCCATATTGACTGCTGTATATCTCCATATTCCATATTGACTGATATCTCCATATTGACTGCTGTATATCTCCATATTGACTGCTGTATATCTCCATCCATTGACTGCTGTATATTGACTCCTCCATATTGACTGCTGTATATCTCCATCCATATTGACTGCTGTATATCTCCATATTGACTGCTGTATATTGACTGCTGTATATCTCCATATATGATATTGACTGCTGTATATCTCCATATTGACTGCTGTATATCTCCATATTGACTGCTGTATATCTCCATATTGACTGCTGTATATCTCCATCCCATATTGACTGCTGTATATCTCCATCCATATTGACTGCTGTATATCTCCATATTGACTGCTGTATATCTCCATATTGACTGCTGTATATCTCCATATTGACTGCTGTATCCATATTGACTGCTGTATATCTCCATATTGACTGCTGTATATCTCCATATTGACTGCTGTATATCTCCATATTGACTGCTGTATATCTCCATATTGACTGCTGTATATCTCCATATTGACTGCTGTATATCTCCATATTGACTGCTGTATATCTCCATATTGACTGCTGTATATCTCCATCCATATGACTGCTGTATATCTCCATATTGACTGCTGTATATCTCCATATTGACTGCTGTATATCTCCATCCATATTGACTGCTGTATATCTCCATATTGACTGCTGTATATCTCCATATTGACTTGTATATCTCCATATTGACTGCTGTATATCTCCATCCATATTGACTGCTGTATATCTCCATCCATATGACTGCTGTATATCTCCATATTGACTGCTGTATATCTCCATATTGACTGCTGTATATCTCCATATTGACTGCTGTATATCTCCATATTGACTGCTGTATATCTCCATATTGACTGCTGTATATCTCCATATTGACTGCTGTATATCTCCATATTGACTGCTGTATATCTCCATATTGACTGCTGTATATCTCCATATTGACTGCTGTATATCTCCATATTGACTGCTGTATATCTCCATATTGACTGCTGTATATCTCCATCCATATGACTGCTGTATATCTCCATATTGACTGCTGTATATCTCCATATTGACTGCTGTATATCTCCATATTGACTGCTGTATATCTCCATATTGACCTGTATATCTGACTGCTGTATATCTCCATATTGACTGCTATCTCCATATTGACTGCTGTATATCCATATTGACCTGTATCCATATTGACTGCTGTATATCTCCATCCATATTGACTGCTGTATATCTCCATATTGACTGCTGTATATCTCCATCCATATTGACTGCTGTATATCTCCATATTGACTGCTGTATATCTCCATATTGACTGCTGTATATCTCCATCCATATTGACTGCTGTATATCTCCATATGACTGCTGTATATCTCCATATTGACTGCTGTATATCTCCATATTGACTGCTGTATATTGACTGCTGTATATCTCCATATTGACTGCTGTATATCTCCATATTGACTGCTGTATATCTCCATATTGACTGCTGTATATCTCCATATTGACTGCTGTATATCTCCATATTGACTGCTGTATATCTCCATCCATATTGACTGCTGTATATCTCCATCCATATTGACTGCTGTATATCTCCATATTGACTGCTGTATATCTCCATCCATATTGACTGCTGTATATCTCCATATTGACTGCTGTATATCTCCATATTGACTGCTGTATATCTCCATATTGACTGCTGTATATCTCCATATTGACTGCTGTATATCTCCATCCATATTGACTGCTGTATATCTCCATCCATATTGACTGCTGTATATCTCCATCCATATTGACTGCTGTATATCTCCATCCATATTGACTGCTGTATATCTCCATATTGACTGCTGTATATCTCCATATTGACTGCTGTATATCTCCATATTGACTGCTGTATATCTCCATATTGACTGCTGTATATCTCCATATTGACTGCTGTATATCTCCATATTGACTGCTGTATATCTCCATATTGACTGCTGTATATCTCCATATTGACTGCTGTATATCTCCATATTGACTGCTGTATATCTCCATATTGACTGCTGTATGTCTCCATATCTCCATATCTCCATATTGACTGCTGTATATCTCCATCCATATTGACTGCTGTATATCTCCATCCATATTGACTGCTGTATATCTCCATATTGACTGCTGTATATCTGACTGCTGTATATCTCCATATTGACTGCTGTATATCTCCATATTGACTGCTGTATATCTCCATATTGACTGCTGTATATCTCCATATTGACTGCTGTATATCTCCATCCATATTGACTGCTGTATATCTCCATATTGACTGCTGTATATCTCCATCCATATTGACTGCTGTATATCTCCATATTGACTGCTGTATATCTGACTGCTGTATATCTCCATATTGACTGCTGTATATCTCCATATTGACTGCTGTATATCTCCATATTGACTGCTGTATATCTCCATATATTGACTGCTGTATATCTCCATATTGACTGCTGTATATCTCCATATTGACTGCTGTATATCTCCATATTGACTGCTGTATATCTCCATATTGACTGCTGTATATCTCCATATTGACTGCTGTATATCTCCATATTGACTGCTGTATATCTCCATATTGACTGCTGTATATCTCCATATTGACTGCTGTATATCTCCATATTGACTGCTGTATATCTCCATATTGACTGCTGTATATCTCCATATTGACTGCTGTATATCTCCATATTGACTGCTGTATATCTCCATCCATATTGACTGCTGTATATCTCCATATTGACTGCTGTATATCTCCATATTGACTGCTGTATATCTCCATATTGACTGCTGTATATCTCCATCCATATTGACTGCTGTATATCTCCATCCATATTGACTGCTGTATATCTCCATATTGACTGCTGTATATCTCCATATTGACTGCTGTATATCTCCATATTGACTGCTGTATATCTCCATATTGACTGCTGTATATCTCCATATTGACTGCTGTATATCTCCATATTGACTGCTGTGACTGCTGTATATCTCCATATTGACTGCTGTATATCTCCATATTGACTGCTGTATCTCCATATTGACTGCTGTATATCTCCATCCATTGACTGCTGTATATCTCCATATTGACTGCTGTATATCTCCATATTGACTGCTGTATATCTCCATCCATATGACTGCTGTATATCTCCATATTGACTGCTGTATATCTCCATATTGACTGCTGTATATCTCCATCCATATTGACTGCTGTATATCTGACCATCTGCTGTATATCTCCATATTGACTGCTGTATATCTCCATATTGACTGCTGTATATCTCCATATTGACTGCTGTATATCTCCATATTGACTGCTGTATATCTCCATATTGACTGCTGTATATCTCCATATTGACTGCTGTATATCTCCATCCATATTGACCATATCTGACTGCTGTATATCTCCATCCATATTGACTGCTGTATATCTCCATCCACTTGACTGTATATATTGACTCTCCATATTGACTGCTGTATATCTCCATATTGACTGCTGTATATCTCCATATTGACTGCTGTATATCTCCATATTGACTGCTGTATATCTCCATATTGACTGCTGTATATCTCCATATTGACTGCTGTATATCTCCATATTGACTGCTGTATATCTCCATATTGACTGCTGTATATCTCCATATTGACTGCTGTATATCTCCATATTGACTGCTGTATATCTCCATATTATCTCCATATTGACTGCTGTATATCTCCATATTGACTGCTGTATATCTCCATCCATATTGACTGCTGTATATCTCCATATTGACTGCTGTATATCTCCATCCATATTGACTGCTGTATATCTCCATATTGACTGCTGTATATCTGACTGCTGTTGATGCTGTATATCTCCATATATGACTGCTGTATATCTCCATCTATTGACTGCTGTATATCTCCATATTGACTGCTGTATATCTCCATATTGACTGCTGTATATCTCCATATTGACTGCTGTATATCTCCATATTGACTGCTGTATATCTCCATATTGACTGCTGTATATCTCCATATCTCCATGACTGCTGTATATCTCCATATTGACTGCTGTATATCTCCATATTATTGACTGCTGTATATCTCCATCCATATTGACTGCTGTATATCTCCATCCATATTGACTGCTGTATATCTCCATATTGACTGTATATCTCCATATTGACTGCTGTATATCTCCATATTGACTGCTGTATATCTCCATATTGACTGCTGTATATCTCCATATTGACTGCTGTATATCTCCATATTGACTGCTGTATATCTCCATATTGACTGCTGTATATCTCCATATTGACTGCTGTATATCTCCATCCATATTGACTGCTGTATATCTCCATCCATATTGACTGCTGTATATCTCCATATTGACTGCTGTATATCTCCATATTGACTGCTGTATATCTCCATATTGACTGCTGTATATCTCCATCCATATTGACTGCTGTATATCTCCATATTGACTGCTGTATATCTCCATATTGACTGCTGTATATCTCCATATTGACTGCTGTATATCTCCATCCATATTGACTGCTGTATATCTCCATATTGACTGCTGTATATCTCCATATTGACTGATCTCCATATTGACTGTATATCTCCATATTGACTGCTGTATATCTCCATCCATATTGACTGCTGTATATCTCCATCCATATTGACTGCTGTATATCTCCATATTGACTGCTGTATATCTCCATATTGACTGCTGTATATCTCCATATTGACTGCTGTATATCTCCATATTGACTGCTGTATATCTCCATATTGACTGCTGTATATCTCCATATTGACTGCTGTATATCTCCATATTGACTGCTGTATATCTCCATATTGACTCCATATTGACTGCTGTATATCTCCATATTGACTGCTGTATATCTCCATATTGACCATATCTCCATATTGACTGCTGTATATCTCCATCCATATTGACTGCTGTATATCTCCATCTGCTGTATATCTCCATATTGACTGCTGTATATCTCCATATTGACTGCTGTATATCTCCATATTGACTGCTGTATATCTCCATATTGACTGCTGTATATCTCCATATTGTATATCTGACTGTATATCTCCATCCATATTGACTGCTGTATATCTCCATCTGCTGTATATCTCCATATTGACTGCTGTATATCTCCATATTGACTGCTGTATATTGACTGCTGTATATCTCCATATTGACTGCTGTATATCTCCATATTGACTGCTGTATATCTCCATATTGACTGCTGTATATCTCCATATTGACTGCTGTATATCTCCATATTGACTGCTGTATATCTCCATATTGACTGCTGTATATCTCCATATTGACTGCTGTATATCTCCATATTGACTGCTGTATATCTCCATCCATTGACTGCTGTATATCTCCATATTGACTGCTGTATATCTCCATATTGACTGCTGTATATCTCCATATTGACTGCTGTATATCTCCATATTGACTGCTGTATATCTCCATATTGACTGCTGTATATCTCCATATTGACTGCTGTATATCTCCATATTGACTGCTGTATATCTCCATCCATATTGACTGCTGTATATCTCCATATTGACTGCTGTATATCTCCATATTGACTGCTGTATATCTCCATATTGACTGCTGTATATCTCCATATTGACTGCTGTATATCTCCATATTGACTATTATTGACTGCTGTATATCTCCATCCATATCTCCATATTGACTGCTGTATATCTCCATATTGACTGCTGTATATCTCCATCCTGCTGTATATCTCCATATGACTGCTGTATATCTCCATATTGACTGCTGTATATCTCCATATTGACTGCTGTATATCTCCATCCATATTGACTGCTGTATATCTCCATCCATATTGACTGCTGTATATCTCCATATTGACTGCTGTATATCTCCATATTGACTGCTGTATATCTCCATATTGACTGCTGTATATCTCCATATTGACTGCTGTATATCTCCATATTGACTGCTGTATATCTCCATATTGACTGCTGTATATCTCCATATTGACTGCTGTATATCTCCATATTGACTGTGTGTATCTCCATATTGACTGCTGTATATCTCCATATTGACTGCTGTATATCTCCATATTGACTGCTGTATATCTCCATATTGACTGCTGTATATCTCCATATTGACTGCTGTATATCTCCATATTGACTGCTGTATATCTCCATATTGACTGCTGTATATCTCCATGACTGCTGTATATCTCCATATTGACTGCTGTATATCTCCATATTGACTGCTGTATATCTCCATTGACTGCTGTATATCTCCATCCATATTGACTGCTGTATATCTCCATATTGACTGCTGTATATCTCCATATTGACTGCTGTATATCTCCATATTGACTGCTGTATATCTCCATATTGACTGCTGTATATCTCCATCCATATTGACTGCTGTATATCTCCATATTGACTGCTGTATATCTCCATATTGACTGCTGTATATCTCCATATTGACTGCTGTATATCTCCATATTGACTGCTGTATATCTCCATCCATATTGACTGCTGTATATCTCCATATTGACTGCTGTATATCTCCATATTGACTGCTGTATATCTCCCATATTGACTGCTGTATATCTCCATATTGACTGCTGTATATCTCCATATTGACTGCTGTATATCTCCATATTGACTGCTGTATATGACTGCTGTATATCTCCATATTGACTGCTGTATATCTCCATATTGACTGCTGTATATCTCCATATTGACTGCTGTATATCTCCATATTGACTGCTGTATATCTCCATATTGACTGCTGTATATCTCCATATTGACTGCTGTATATCTCCATCCATATTGACTGCTGTATCTCCATCCATATTGACCATATTGACTGCCTCCATATTGACTGCTGTATATCTCCATATTGACTGCTGTATATCTCCATATTGACTGCTGTATATCTCCATATTGACTGCTGTATATCTCCATATTGACTGCTGTATATCTCCATATTGACTGCTGTATATCTCCATATTGACTGCTGTATATCTCCATATTGACTGCTGTATATCTCCATATTGACTGCTGTATATCTCCATCCATACTGACTGCTGTATATCTCCATATTGACTGCTGTATATCTCCATATTGACTGCTGTATATCTCCATATTGACTGCTGTATATCTCCATATTGACTGCTGTATATCTCCATATTGACTGTATATCTCCATATATGCTGTATATCCATATTGACTGCTGTATATCTCCATATTGACTGCTGTATATCTCCATCCATGACTGCTGTATATCTCCATATTGACTGCTGTATATCTCCATATTGACTGCTGTATATCTCCATATTGATGCTGTATATCTCCATATTGACTGCTGTATATCTCCATATTGACTGCTGTATATCTCTATCCATATTGACTGCTGTATATCTCCATATTGACTGCTGTATATCTCCATATTGACTGCTGTATATCTCCATATTGACTGCTGTATATCTCCATATTGACTGCTGTATATCTCCATATTGACTGCTGTATATCTCCATCCATATTGACTGCTGTATATCTCCATATTGACTGCTGTATATCTCCATATTGACTGCTGTATATCTCCATATTGACTGCTGTATATCTCCATATTGACTATTGTATATCTCCATATTGACTGCTGTATATCTCCATCCATATTGACTGCTGTATATCTCCATATTGACTGCTGTATATCTCCATCCATATTGACTGCTGTATATCTCCATATTGACTGCTGTATATCTCCATATTGACTGCTGTATATCTCCATCCATATTGACTGCTGTATATCTCCATATTGACTGCTGTATATCTCCATCCATATTGACTGCTGTATATCTCCATATTGACTGCTGTATATCTCCATATTGACTGCTGTATATCTCCATATTGACTGCTGTATATCTCCATATTGACTGCTGTATATCTCCATATTGACTGCTGTATATCTCCATATTGACTGCTGTATATCTCCATCCATATTGACTGCTGTATATCTCCATATTGACTGCTGTATATCTCCATCCATATTGACTGCTGTATATCTCCATATTGACTGCTGTATATCTCCATATTGACTGCTGTATATCTCCATATTGACTGCTGTATATCTCCATCCATATTGACTGCTGTATATCTCCATATATTGACTGCTGTATATCTCCATATTGACTGCTGTATATCTCCATATTGACTGCTGTATATCTCCATATTGACTGCTGTATATCTCCATATTGACTGCTGTATATCTCCATATTGACTGCTGTATATCTCCATATTGACTGCTGTATATCTCCATATTGACTGCTGTATATCTCCATCCATATTGACTGCTGTATATCTCCATATTGACTGCTGTATATCTCCATCCATATTGACTGACTGTATATCTCCATATTGACTGCTGTATATCTCCATATTGACTGCTGTATATCTCCATCCATATTGACTGCTGTATATCTCCATCCATATTGACTGCTGTATATCTCCATATTGACTGCTGTATATCTCCATCCATATTGACTGCTGTATATCTCCATCCATATTGACTGCTGTATATCTCCATATTGACTGCTGTATATCTCCATATTGACTGCTGTATATCTCCATATTGACTGCTGTATATCTCCATATTGACTGCTGTATATCTCCATCTGCTGTATATTCCATATTGACTGCTGTATATCTCCATCCATATTGACTGCTGTATATCTCCATATTGACTGCTGTATATCTCCATATTGACTGCTGTATATCTCCATATTGACTGCTGTATATCTCCATATTGACTGCTGTATATCTCCATCCATATTGACTGCTGTATATCTCCATATTGACTGCTGTATATCTCCATATTGACTGCTGTATATCTCCATATTGACTGCTGTATATCTCCATATTGACTGCTGTATATCTCCATATTGACTGCTGTATATCTCCATATTGACTGCTGTATATCTCCATATTGACTGCTGTATATCTCCATATTGACTGCTGTATATCTCCATATTGACTGCTGTATATCTCCATATTGACTGCTGTATATCTCCATATTGACTGCTGTATATCTCCATATTGACTGCTGTATATCTCCATCCATATTGACTGCTGTATATCTCCATATTGACTGCTGTATATCTCCATATTGACTGCTGTATATCTCCATATTGACTGCTGTATATCTCCATATTGACTGCTGTATATCTCCATATTGACTGCTGTATATCTCCATATTGACTGCTGTATATCTCCATATTGACTGCTGTATATCTCCATATGACTGCTGTATATCTCCATATTGACTGCTGTATATCTCCATATTGACTGCTGTATATCTCCATATTGACTGCTGTATATCTCCATATTGACTGCTGTATATCTCCATATTGACTGCTGTATATCTCCATATTGACTGCTGTATATCTGTATATCTCCATATTGACTGCTGTATATCTCCATATTGACTGCTGTATATCTCCATATTGACTGCTGTATATCTCCATATTGACTGCTGTATATCTCCATATTGACTGCTGTATATCTCCATCCATATTGACTGCTGTATATCTCCATATTGACTGCTGTATATCTCCATATTGACTGCTGTATATCTCCATCCATATTGACTGCTGTATATCTCCATCCATATTGACTGCTGTATATCTCCATATTGACTGCTGTATATCTCCATATTGACTGCTGTATATCTCCATCCATATTGACTGCTGTATATCTCCATATTGACTGCTGTATATCTCCATCCATATTGACTGCTGTATATCTCCATATTGACTGCTGTATATCTCCATATTGACTGCTGTATATCTCCATATTGACTGCTGTATATCTCCATATTGACTGCTGTATATCTCCATATTGACTGCTGTATATCTCCATCCATATTGACTGCTGTATATCTCCATATTGACTGCTGTATATCTCCATTCATATTGACTGCTGTATATCTCCATCCATATTGACTGCTGTATATCTCCATATTGACTGCTGTATATCTCCATATTGACTGCTGTATATCTCCATATTGACTGCTGTATATCTCCATATTGACTGCTGTATATCTCCATATTGACTGTGTGTATCTCCATATTGACTGCTGTATATCTCCATCCATATTGACTGCTGTATATCTCCATATTGACTGCTGTATATCTCCATATTGACTGCTGTATATCTCCATTCATATTGACTGCTGTATATCTCCATATTGACTGCTGTATATCTCCATATTGACTGCTGTATATCTCCATATTGACTGCTGTATATCTCCATATTGACTGCTGTATATCTCCATATTGACTGCTGTATATCTCCATATTGACTGCTGTATATCTCCATTCATATTGACTGCTGTATATCTCCATATTGACTGCTGTATATCTCCATATTGACTGCTGTATATCTCCATATTGACTGCTGTATATCTCCATTCATATTGACTGCTGTATATCTCCATATTGACTGCTGTATATCTCCATATTGACTGCTGTATATCTCCATATTGACTGCTGTATATCTCCATATTGACTGCTGTATATCTCCATATTGACTGCTGTATATCTCCATATTGACTGCTGTATATCTCCATATTGACTGCTGTATATCTCCATATTGACTGTGTATATCTCCATATTGACTGTTGTATATCTCCATATTGACTGTGTGTATCTCCATATTGACTGCTGTATATCTCCATATTGACTGCTGTATATCTCCATATTGACTGTGTGTATCTCCATATTGACTGTGTGTATCTCCATATTGACTGCTGTATATCTCCATATTGACTGTGTGTATCTCCATATTGACTGCTGTATATCTCCATATTGACTGTGTGTATCTCCATATTGACTGCTGTATATCTCCATATTGACTGCTGTATATCTCCATATTGACTGCTGTATATCTCCATATTGACTGCTGTATATCTCCATATTGACTGTGTGTATCTCCATTAGTGTATTTGTGCTTTAAGATGGCTGACTTTATATAATCATCATATCATCACATCTTTATCATTCACCAGCCAGTACCTTCTTTTCTCCACAATCCATGATATGATAATATTGAATAATAACAGGAAGTCAAGTCCATGCTACTGTGCCAATTCTACACAGATAATAATGAGTAATTTGTGAGGGTTTTGTTCAACTAACTCATGTTGCTTATATGGGGTAAACTGATCCTGTGGACGTTAGATTGAACTACAAGACATTCAAGTACAAATTATTTCCTTCTCTCTCTCTCTCTCTCTCTCTCTCTCTCTCTCTCTCTCTCTCTCTCTCTCTCTCTCTCTCTCTCTCTCTAGCTCTCTCTCTCTCTCTCTAGCTCTCTCTCTCTCTCTCTCTCTCTCTCTCTCTCTCTCTCTCTCTCTCTCTCTCTCTCTCTCTCTCTCTCTCTCTCTCTCTCTCTCTCTCTCTCTGTATTTGACTGTGTTGTTGGGTATTTAACTGTGTTGTTGTTGGGTATTTGACTGTGTTGTTGGGTATTTGACTGTGTTGTTGTGTTATTGGGTGTTTGACTGCATTGTTGGGTATTTGACCGGGTTATTGGGTATTTGACTGTGTTGTTGGGTATTTGACTGTGTTGTTGGGTATTTGACTGTGTTGTTATTTATTTGACTGTGCTGTTGGGTATTTGACTGCGTTGTTGGGTATTTGTCTGTGTTGTTGGGTATTTGACTGTGTTGGGTATTTGACTGTGTTGGGTATTTGACTGCGTTGTTGGCTATTTGACTGTGTTGTTGGGTATTTGACTGTGTTGGGTATTTGACTGTGTTGTTGGGTATTTGACTGTGTTGTTGGGTATTTGACTGTGTTGTGTTATTGGGTATTTGACTGTGTTGTTGTGTTATTGGGTATTTGACTGTGTTGTTGGCTATTTGACTGTGTTATTGGGTATTTGTCTGTGTTGTTGGGTATTTGACTGTGTTGTTGGGTATTTGACTGTGTTGTTGTGTATTTGACTGTGTTGTTGGGTATTTGACTGTGTTGTTGTGTTATTGGGTATTTGACTGTGTTATTGGGCATTTGACTGTGTTGTTGTGTTATTGGGTATTTGACTGTGTTGTTGTGTTATTGGGTATTTGACTGTGTTGTTGGGTATTTGACTGTGTTGTTGGGCATTTGACTGTGTTGTTGTGTTGTTGGGTATTTGACTGTGTTGTTGGGCATTTGACTGTGTTGTTGTGTTGTTGGGTATTTGACTGTGTTATTGGGCATTTGACTGTGTTGTTGTGTTATTGGGTATTTAACTGCGTTGTTGGGTATTTGACAGTGTTGTTGTGTTATTGGGCATTTGACTGTGTTGTTGGGTATTTGACTGTGTTATTGGGTATTTGACTGTGTTATTGGGTATTTGACTGTGTTGTTGTGTATTTGACTGTGTTGTTGTGTTGTTGGGTATTTGACTGTGTTGTTAGGTATTTGACTGTGTTGTTGTGTTGTTGGGTATTTGACTGTGTTGTTGGGTATTTGACTGTGTTGTTGTGTTGTTGGGTATTTGACTGTGTTGTTGTGTTATTGGGTATTTGACTGTGTTGTTGTGTTGTTGGGTATTTGACTGTGTTGTTGGGTATTTGACTGTGTTGTTGTGTTGTTGGGTATTTGACTGTGTTGTGTTATTGGGTATTTGACTGTGTTGTTGTGTTATTGGGTATTTGACTGTGTTGTTGGCTATTTGACTGTGTTATTGGGTATTTGTCTGTGTTGTTGGGTATTTGACTGTGTTGTTGGGTATTTGACTGTGTTGTTGTGTATTTGACTGTGTTGTTGGGTATTTGACTGTGTTGTTGTGTTATTGGGTATTTGACTGTGTTATTGGGCATTTGACTGTGTTGTTGTGTTATTGGGTATTTGACTGTGTTGTTGTGTTATTGGGTATTTGACTGTGTTGTTGGGTATTTGACTGTGTTGTTGGGCATTTGACTGTGTTGTTGTGTTGTTGGGTATTTGACTGTGTTGTTGGGCATTTGACTGTGTTGTTGTGTTGTTGGGTATTTGACTGTGTTATTGGGCATTTGACTGTGTTGTTGTGTTATTGGGTATTTAACTGCGTTGTTGGGTATTTGACAGTGTTGTTGTGTTATTGGGCATTTGACTGTGTTGTTGGGTATTTGACTGTGTTATTGGGTATTTGACTGTGTTATTGGGTATTTGACTGTGTTGTTGTGTATTTGACTGTGTTGTTGTGTTGTTGGGTATTTGACTGTGTTGTTAGGTATTTGACTGTGTTGTTGTGTTGTTGGGTATTTGACTGTGTTGTTGGGTATTTGACTGTGTTGTTGTGTTGTTGGGTATTTGACTGTGTTGTTGTGTTATTGGGTATTTGACTGTGTTGTTGTGTTGTTGGGTATTTGACTGTGTTGTTGGGTATTTGACTGTGTTGTTGTGTTGTTGGGTATTTGACTGTGTTGTTGTGTTGTTGGGTATTTGACTGCATTGTTGGGTATTTGACTGTGTTGTTGTGTTGTTGGGTATTTGACTGTGTTGTTGGGTATTTGACTGTGTTGTTGTGTTGTTGGGTATTTGACTGTGTTGCTGTGTTGTTGGGTATTTACATTTACATTTACATTTAAGTCATTTAGCAGACGCTCTTATCCAGAGCGACTTACAAATTGGAGAGCGACTTACCCGTGTTGTTAGATATTTGACTGTGTTGTTGGGTATTTGACTGTGTTGTTGTGTATTTGACTGTGTTGTTAGGTATTTGACTGTGTTGTTGGGTATTTGACTGTGTTGTTGGGTATTTGACTGTGTTGTTGTGTATTTGACTGTGTTGTTAGGTATTTGACTGTGTTGTTGGGTATTTGTCTGTGTTGTTAGGTATTTGACTGTGTTGTTGGGTATTTGACTGCGTTGTTGGGTATTTGACTGTGTTGTTGGGTATTTGACTGTGTTGTTGTGTTATTGGGTATTTGACTGTGTTGTTGTGTTGTTGGGTATTTGACTGTGTTGTTAGGTATTTGACTGTGTTGGGTATTTTACCGCGTTGTTGGTTATTTGACTGTGTTGTTGTGTTGTTGGGTATTTGACTGTGTTATTGGGCATTTGACTGTGTTGTTGTGTTATTGGGTATTTGACTGTGTTGTTGGGTGTTTGACTGTGTTGTTAGGTATTTGACTGTGTTGGGTATGTGACTGTGTTGTTAGGTATTTGACTGTGTTTTGGGTATTTGACTGTGTTGTTAGGTATTTGACTGTGTTGGGTATGTGACTGTGTTGTTAGGTATTTGACTGTGTTTTGGGTATTTGACTGTGTT
This sequence comes from Oncorhynchus gorbuscha, assembly GCF_021184085.1. NCBI lineage: Eukaryota > Metazoa > Chordata > Actinopteri > Salmoniformes > Salmonidae > Oncorhynchus > Oncorhynchus gorbuscha. The sequence continues at coordinate 19,606 of NW_025749147.1, forward strand.
GTTGTGTTATTGGGTATTTGACTGTGTTGTTGGGTATTTGACTGTGTTGTTGTGTATTTGATTGTGTTGTTAGGTATTTGACTGTGTTGGGTATGTTACTGTGTTGTTAGGTATTTGACTGTGTTGTTGGGTATTTGACTGTGTTGTTAGGTATTTGACTGTGTTGTTGTGTTATTGGGTATTTGACTGTGTTGTTAGGTATTTGACTGTGTTGTTGGGTATTTGACTGTGTTGTTAGGTATTTGACTGTGTTGTCGTGTTGTTGTGTATTTGACTGTGTGTTCATGTTCCTGTGTATTTGATTGTCATCGCTCCTTGACAGTGCGTGAGTGAGAGTGTCTCCTTGCGAGGTCAGAGTGGAGCTGCCAGATAGCAGAAAAGCAATATCCTAGGGAGGGACGGAACTTGGAGAGAGGGGGGTTGTGGGATATCACGCTGATAGTCATCTGCTGTTTCACATGAGCTGTTGTGTGTGTGTGTTTGTGTGTGTGTGTGTCTGTTTGTCTGTGTGTTTGTGTGTCTGTTTGTCTGTGTGTTTGTGTGTCTGTGTGTTTGTGTGTGTTTGATTGTGTGTGTGTGTGTGTGCGCTGATGGAGGTGAGGGTAGGGTGAATGGTTGACTGCTTTATTTGTGGGAAGGACTGGGAGGAGTGACCCTCTCAATTCACAGACACACTCATAACTACAGAGAGGAGGGAGTGAGAGAGAGTGAGAGAGTGAGAGAGTGAGAGTGAGAGAGTGAGAGAGTGAGAGAGTGAGAGTGAGAGAGTGAGAGAGTGAGAGAGTGAGAGAGAGAGAGAGAGAGAGAGAGAGAGAGAGAGAGAGAGAGAGAGAGAGAGAGAGAGAGAGAGAGAGAGAGAGAGAGAGAGAGAGAGAGAGACAGAGAGACAGACAGACAGACAGACAGACAGACAGACAGACAGACAGACAGACAGACAGACAGACAGACAGACAGACAGACAGACATTAGAGGGTACTAGGACATAACTTACCGCTGAGACAGACCTGTATAGGGAATGAGCTGTCATTTGGTATCCAGCCCACCTCTGGTCCATCAGCCCAGTGTCCTGCAGCCAAGTCCCTAGAACACACATCTCCCCACGTGTTTGAAACCTTTCCATCCATTTATTTCAGGCCATTTCAAAGAGCTCTTTCCTCCTGATTTAAAGTGGCACCAGCCACCACTGCAGAACATCTCTGGTCCATCAGTTTCCTACCCACTGTGTGTGTGTGTGTGCTCTTTGCGTCTCTACAGCCAACTCACCAGACCACCTCCATCCTCCATCCTCTGCTCAGCCCACTGTCCTGCCGCCAACATGCCCACTCTGGGCCTCTCCCCTCGGGGTGGATAGCAGGATAACAGGGCCTTCAAAGGCTGGGACCATTCTACAAAGCATCAGGCTCTGCTTTAGATGTGGCTACACACACACACGCACACGCACACACACACACACACACACACACACACACACACACACACACACACACACACACACACACACACACACACACACACACACACACACACACACACACACACACACACACACACACACACACACACACACACACACACACACACACACACACACACACACACACACACAGATTCCCTAATTTAGGAAACTAACACATTGATGCCAATTAAGAAAGCTTTCCAAATGACTGATAAAATGAGGTAGAATCATTCATATGCAGCCTGACTTACAATTAGATTTCATTAAGAAAAACAAGTAAACAAGTGATTTTAGATAATAATAGGTGTTTTAAAGACAAGTGGCAAGGCGTTGAGAGAGAGAGAGAGAGAGAGAGAGAGAGAGAGAGAGAGAGAGAGAGATGCGAGAGAGACTAAGAGAGAGGTATGTTCATAAGTCTGCACCCTATCCTCTATATCGTGCCCTAGTTTTGACCAGAGGCAGAATAGGGTGCCATGTAGGATGTAACTCCGTGTGTGTTGTGTAGGGAGTAGAAGGCCAGCAGTAGGATGTAACTCTATGTGTGTTGTGTAGGGAGTAGAAGGCCAGCAGCAGGATGTAACTCTATGTGTGTTGTGTAGGGAGTAGAAGGCCAGCAGTAGCAGCAGATGGACCATGGTTTATAGATGTACTAAAACCCTCCATGGTCCGGCTGCTCTGCTCAGGGAAAGCGAAGGTCACGCTGTTTATGGCTCTTCGTCTCCAACATTATAAAGCACCCGCTGTCTTTACCTCAGCGTTCAACACGCCTGTCAACAGTGCACTGCCTTTACCTCAGAGGTCAACACGCCTGTCAACAGTGCACTGCCTTTACCTCAGCGTTCAACACGCCTGTCAAGTGTACTGCCTTTACCTCAGCGTTCAACACGCCCGTCAAGTGTACTGCCTTTACCTCAGCGTTCAACACGCCTGTCAACAGTGCACTGCCTTTACCTCAGTGTTCAACACGCCTGTCAACAGTGCACTGTCTTTACCTCAGTGTTCAACACGCCTGTCAACAGTGCACTGTCTTTACCTCAGCGTTCAACACGCCTGTCAACAGTGCACTGTCTTTACCTCAGTGTTCAACACGCCTGTCAACAGTGCACTGTCTTTACCTCAGTGTTCAACACGCCTGTCAACAGTGCACTGCCTTTACCTCAACGTGACTTGGATTGAATCCCCGGGCGTTTAATTATCTAACCGTTTTAATGAAAGCTAATGACACAACAGCCTCTGTAGAAAGCGGGAAGATGTCTGAGTGTAACAGTGTAGCTTCCGTCCCTCTTCTCACCCCGACCTGGACTCCAACCAGGGACCCTTCTCTGCACACATTGACAACAGCCACCCTCGAAGCATCGTTACCCATCGCGCCACAAAAATCTGCGGCTCTGCAGGTCTCAGAGCGAGTGACGTCGTTAGCGCGCACCCCGCTAACTAGCTGGCCATTTGACATCGGTTACATATTAAGTCTTCCTTGTCTTTGTTCATTATTCTTATTATGCTCAAACACCAGGCCTGGTCCCAGAAATAGACCTCTCCTCCTCTCCTCTCTCTCCTCTCTCCTCTCCTCTCCTCTCCTCTCCTCTCCCTCTCTCTCCTCTCCTCTCCTCTCCTCTCCTCCTCTCCTCTCCCTCTCTCCTCTCCTCTCCTCTCCTCTCCTCTCCTCTCCTCTCCTCTCCTCTCCTCTCCTCTCCTCTCCTCTCCTCTCTTCTCTTCTCTTCTCTTCTCTTCTCCTCTCCTGTCTGTGTGAATCTAGTGGGGGCAGAGATCAGAAAGAGAATATAAATTCACAACACTTCTCACTCTCTCGCTCTCTGACACTGAGGAATGTAGTTAGTTCCCTATATACAGTGTCAAAAGTAGGGCACTATATAGGGAATATGGTGCCATTTGCGACGCAGCCAAAGAGAAAGATATAAACTTTAAATAAACTTTAAAATTGCAACGTCACTTTTCTCAAGTTCGTTCAGTTGTTAAAGTGTTTTGTTTGCTCTGTGTGGATTGAATAGACTATATATGTACATTTAATTAACCGTAACCATGGAAATTTGAAAGAAGAAAATTGGTACCCGGTACATGGTCATTGGAAACGTGGTTGGATCTAACTAAACCGTGACCCCACACACCGTGACCCCACACATTGTGACCCTACACACCGTGACCCCACACATTGTGACCCTACACACCGTGACCCCACACATTGTGACCCTACACACCGTGACCCCACACACCGTGATCCTACACACCGTGACCCCACACACCGTGATCCTACACACCGTGACCCCACACACCATGACCCCACACACCGTGACCCCACACACCGTGACCCTACACACCGTGACCCCACACACCATGACCCCACACACAACGTGACCCCACACACCGTGACCTTAAATATCTAGGGATTATGACCACAGCCCTGTGGGACTCCCTATGGGCCCTGGTCAATAGTAGTGAAATATCTAGGGATTATGACCACAGCCCTGTGGGACTCCCTATGGGCCCTGGTCAATAGTTGTGAAATATATAGGGATTATGACCACAGCCCTGTGGGACTCCCTATGGGCCCTGGTCAATAGTAGTGCACTAGTGTATATAGTGAAAAGGGTGCCGTCTGGGAATGAGCCACAGATATTGATTGCTTCTTCAGACTTCCTCTCTCCTCTCCCCCCCCTCTCTCCTCTTCTCTCCTCTTCCCCCTCTCTCCTTTTCTCTCCTCTTCCTCTTCTCTCCTCCTCTTCTTCTCTCCTCCTCCTCTTCTCTCCTCCTCATCTTCTCTCCTCCTCTCCTCCTCTCCTCCCCTCCTCTTCTCCTATCTCTTCTTCTCTCCTCCCCTCCTCTCTCCTCCTCTCTTCTTCTCTCCTCCCCTCTCCTCTCCTCCCCTCCTCTCCTCCTCTCTCTTCTTCTCTCCTCCCCTCTCCTCTTCTCTCCTCTTCTCTCATCCTCTCCCTCTCTTCTGCCTGAGCAAATACTTAAGCTGTTATTGCTCTGCTCATGTGTTGTACTGTGCTCCACAGCAATGTGGCAGCCCACTGTTGATAGAGCTCACGCAGGGAGGGAGGGGAGGAGGGAGGGAGGGAGGGAGGGAGGAGGGAGGGGAGAGGAGAGGAGAGGAGAGGAGAGGAGGAGAGGAGAGAGAGAGAGAGAGAGAGAGAGAGAGAGAGAGAGAGAGAGAGAGAGAGAGAGAGCTGCCTGTGCTGAGCTGAGCTGCCCTCCAGTTGTGATGTTTGTATGGGATGGATAATGTAGTCTGAACAAACAAGCAGGGGAAGTGTCTCTGCTACTGTATGGACCAATTACGGAGATCCTCTACATGTACGTGTGAACCATTGGGAGAGAGAGATACGCGCTACAGCTGAATATTGGAACAGAGCCTTGTTGATTGGCTTGGATGATTTACTTCAAAATATTGTGTTGTTGGTGAGTGTGTGAGTGTGTGTGTGTGTGTGTGTGTGTGTGTGTGTGTGTGTGTGTGTGTGTGTGTGTGTGTGTGTGTGTGTGTGTGTGTGTGTGTGTGTGTGTGTGTGTGTGTGTGTGTGTGTGTGTGCGTGCGTGCGTGCGTGGGTGTGTGCGTGCGTACTGTGTGCGTGTGTGCGTGTGTGCGTGTGTGCGTGTGTGTGTGTGTGTGTGTGTGTGTCAGGATATTCATTGACTTCATTGACTCGGTAAACCTACGGATTACCGATGCTCAGTGAGGTACTTTGTGTTTAAAATGAGCTCCCCTTGTGTTCAGTACCTGTAATACCACATACCCCAGGGTGAAGGTATGGCAATCTGGATACCACCGAAGCATACTCAGCAATGAGGAAACATCTAGACTCAGAGACCTACATGTATCTTACCAACAGCCGTTGGTCTCATTCCAAATAGGACAAGTAAATCCCTATTGTCCCCTCATTGGGTAATCACTATTCTCCCCTCATGGGGTAATCACTATTCTCCCCTCATGGGGTAATCACTATTCTCCTCTCATGGGGTAATCACTATTCTCCTCTCATGGGGTAATCACTATTCTCCTCTCATGGGGTAATCACTATTCTCCTCTCATGGGGTAATCACTATTCTCCTCTCATGGGGTAATCACTATTCTCCCCTCATGGGGTAATCCCTATTGTCCCCTCATGGGGTAATCACTATTCTCCCCTCATGGGGTAATCACTATTCTCCCCTCATGGGGTAATCACTATTCTCCCCTCATGGGATAATCACTATTCTCCTCTCATTGGGTAATCACTATTCTCCTCTCATGGGGTAATCTCTATTCTCCTCTCATGGGGTAATCACTATGCTCCTCTCATGGGGTAATCACTATTCTCCTCTCATTGGGTAATCACTATTCTCCCCTCATGGGGTAATCACTATTCTCCTCTCATGGGGTAATCACTATTCTCCCCTCATGGGGTAATCACTATTCTCCTCTCATGGGGTAATCACTTTTCTCCTATCATGGGGTAATCACTATTATCCCCTCATGGTGTAATCACTATTCTCCTCTCATGGGGTAATCACTATTCTCCCCTCATGGGGTAATCACTATTCTCCTCTCATGGGGTAATCACTATTCTCCTCTCATGGGGTAATCACTATTCTCCCCTCATGGGGTAATCACTATTCTCCTCTCATGGGGTAATCACTATTCTCCCCTCATGGGGTAATCACTATTGTCCCCTCATGGGGTAATCACTGTACACATTTTCTCCAAACTCGTCCCATAATTCTACTTAAAGTAAGTGCAAATATATTACAATAAAGTACAAAGTTCCAGACATCCGATTGACATGTTTATTTGATTTATTTCTCCTTTATTTAACCAGGTAGGCTAGTGGAGAACAAGTTGTCATTTACAACTGTGACCTGGTCAAGACGAAGCAACGCAGTGTGACAGAAACAACAACACAGAGTTACACATGGAATAAACAAGCGTACAGTCAATAACACAATAGAAGAAACAATAAAGTCTCCATACAGTGTAAATGGGCCTGAGGAGATGAGGCAATAAATAGATAGGTTGCTCTTAGCGTAGCTAAAGCATTTGTGATCATTTCACAAATGATTTCAAATAGGATATGAACCCACGTGTGGTTGGAGAGGAAAGGAGAGGACATTGTAATTCATAACACCCCCCCTCCCTCCTCTCCTGACCACACGGCCTCACCTCAAGGTCATGGCGCTGTGAGTGGAATGCTCATGGGGAAGTTTGGGTTCACTTCCACCACTCCCAAATCAATGAGAAAAGACACGGCTTCCCAACGTTCTACCAGTGGCCCCCTGGTCCGCCTGTGGTTCCCGACACATTACGGTGGAGGTCTGGTCTGTCTCGCTGTCTGCCAGTGATATATATACGTTTTACCAACGTGGGTTTTCAGAAACACTTTCCACGTTGACATTTGTCCTGTGAGGGAGATGTAGGGAGAGAAAACAGTCCCCTGACCAGGATGTGTTGATTTTACATTTTAACTAGCTATCATGTTGTTCTTTAGTCCAAATCTCCTAGTATACTCTCTCTGTCTCTCTCTCTCTCTCTCTCTCTCTCTCTCTCTCTCTCTCTCTCTCTCTCTCTCTCTCTCTCTCTCTCTCTCTCTCTCTCTCTCTCTCTCTTTCTCTGTCTCTCTCTCTCTCTCTCTCGCGCTCTCTCTCTCTCTGTCTCTCTGTCTCTCTCTCTCTCTCTCTCTCTCTCTCTCTCTCTCTCTCTCTCTCTGTCTCTCTCTGTCTCTCTCTCTCTCGCTCTCTCTCTCTCTCTCTCTCTGTCTCTCTGTCTCTCTCTCTCTCTCTCTCTCTCTCTCTCTCTCTCTGTCTCTCTCTCTCTCTCTCTCTCTCTCTCTCTCTCTCTCTCTCTCTCTCTCTCTCTCTCTCTCTGTCTCTCTCTCTCTCTCTCTCGCTCTCTCTGTCTCTCTGTCTCTCTGTCTCTCTCTCTCTCTCTCTCTCTCTCTCTCTCTCTCTCTCTCTCTCTCTCTCTCTCTCTCTCTCTCTCTCTCTCCCTCTCGCACTTGGTCTCTCTCTCTTTCTCTCTCTGTCTCTCTCTCTGTCTCTCTCTCTCTCTTTCTCTCTCTCTCTCTCTCTCTCTTTCTCTTTTCTCTCTCTCTCTCTCCCTCTCGCACTCGGTCTCTCTC
>NW_025749148.1:0-27153 GCF_021184085.1 Oncorhynchus gorbuscha
ACAACATTGACATCAGCAAACCGCTCACCCACATGACGCCGTACACGTGGTCTGTGGTTCTGAGGCCGGTTGGACGTACTGCCACGTTCTCTAAAACGACGTTGGATGCGGCTTATGGTACATAAACGAACATTTAATTATCTGGCAACAGCTTTAGTGGACATTCCTGCAGTCAGCATGCCAATTGCACTTTCCCTTAAAACTTGAGACATCTGGGGGCCTCCCGGGTGGCGCAGTGGTCTACGGCACTGCATCGCGCACCAGCGACTCCTTTAGCGGGCCGGGTGCAGTGTGCGCTAACCAAGGTTGCCAGGTGCACGGTGTTTCCTCCGACACATTGGTGCGGCTGGCTTCCGGGTTGGATGGAGCTGTGTTAAGAAGCAGTACGGCTTCGTTGGGTTGTGTATCGGAGGACGCATGGCTCTCGACCTTCGTCTCTCCCGAGCCCATACGGGAGTTGTAGCGATGAGACAAGATAGTAACTACTAACAATTGGACACCACGAAATTGGGGAGGAAAGGGGGTAAAATTCACACAAAAAAAAGAGAACTTGAGACAACTGTGGCATTGTATTGTGTGACAAAATTGCACATTTTATAATAATAATAATATATGCCATTTAGCAGACGCTTTTATCCAAAGCGACTTACAGTCATGTGTGCATACATTCTACGTATGGGTGGTCCCGGGGATCGAACCCACTACCTTGGCGTTACAAGCGCCATGCTCTACCAACTGAGCTACAGAAGGACCACAGAGTGGCCTTTTATTGTCCCCAGCACAAGACCCCCTTAACTGTGTAATGATCATGCTGTTTAATCAGATGCTCGTTGACAGGGATGTAAAAAAAAAACTGCTCGAAATTTGAGAGAAATAAGCTGTTTGTGCGTATGTAGCATTTCTAGGATGTTTTATTTCAGCTCATGAAACATGGGACCACCATGGGACCTCATTTAGAGAATCAGGCCAACTTTTAGAATGTTGGATATTGTTCCAATTCTAGACATTCAGTAACATATCATCATTCCCCATGTCATGTTAATGGGGTTCTAACATGGCTGTAATAGAATGTTGTAGTGTCATGTTAATGGGGTTCTAACATGGCTGTTATAGAATGTTGTAGTGTCATGTTAATAGGGTTCTAACATGGCTGTTATAGAATGTTGTAGTGTCATGTTAATGGGGTTCTAACATGGCTGTAATAGAATGTTGTAGTGTCATGTTAATGGGGTTCTAACATGGCTGTTATAGAATGTTCTAGTGTCATGTGAATGGGGTTCTAACATGGCTGTTATAGAATGTTGTAGTGTCATGTTAATGGAGTTCTAACATGGCTGTTATAGAATGTTGTAGTGTCATGTTAATGGGGTTCCTAACATGACTGTTATAGAATGTTGTAGTGTCATGTTAATGGGGTTCTAACACTGACCTGTTATAGAATGTTGTAGTGTCATGTTAATGGGGTTCTAACATGGCTGTTATAGAATGTTGTAAGTGTCATGTTAATGGGGTTCTAACATGGCTGTAATAGAATGTTGTAGTGTCATGTTAATGGTTTCCTAACATGGCTGTTATAGAATGTTGTAGTGTCATGTTAATGGGGTTCTAACATAGCTGTTATAGAAATGTTGTAGTGTCATGTTAATGGGGTTCTAACATGGCTGTAATAGAAATGTTGTAGTGTCATGTTAATGAAGTTCTAACATGACTGTTATAGAATGTTGTAGTGTCATGTCAATGGGGTTCTAACATGGCTGATATAGAATGTTGTAGTGTCATGTTAATGGGGTTCTAACATGGCTGTAATAGAATGTTGTAGTGTCATGTTAATGGGGTTCTAACATGGCTGTAATAGAATGTTGTAGTGTCATGTTCATGGGGTTCTAACATGGCTGTTATAGAATGTTGTAGTGTCATGTTAATGGGGTTCTAACATGGCTGTAATAGAATGTTGTAGTGTCATGTTATTAGGTTCCTAACATGGCTGTAATAGAATGTTGTAGTGTCATGTTAATGGGGTTCTAACATGGCTGTAATAGAATGTTGTAGTGTCATGTTCATGGGGTTCTAACATGGCTGATATAGAATGTTGTAGTGTCATGTTAATGGGGTTCTAACATGGCTGTAATAGAATGTTGTAGTGTCATGTTAATGGGGTTCTAACATGGCTGTAATAGAATGTTGTAGTGTCATGTTCATGGGGTTCTAACATGGCTGTTATAGAATGTTGTAGTGTCATGTTAATGGGGTTCTAACATGGCTGTAATAGAATGTTGTAGTGTCATGTTAATGGGGTTCTAACATGGCTGTAATAGAATGTTGTAGTGTCATGTTAATGGGGTTCTAACATGACTGTTATAGAATGTTATAGTGTCATGTTAATGGGGTTTCTAACATAGCTGATATAGAATGTTGTAGTGTCATGTTAATGGGGTTCTAACATGGCTGTAATAGAATGTTGTAGTGTCATGTTAATGGGGTTCTAACATGGCTGTAATAGAATGTTGTAGTGTCATGTTCATGGGGTTCTAACATGGCTGTAATAGAATGTTGTAGTGTCATGTTAATGGGGTTCTAACATGGCTGTTATAGAATGTTGTAGTGTCATGTTAATGGGGTTCTAACATGACTGTTATAGAATGTTGTAGTGTCATGTTAATGGGGTTCTAACATGACTGTTATAGAATGTTGTAGTGTCATGTTAATGGGGTTCTAACATGACTGTTATAGAATGTTGTAGTGTCATGTTAATGGGGTTCTAACATGGCTGTTATAGAATGTTGTAGTGTCATGTTCATGGGGTTCTAACATGACTGTTGTAATGTCATGTTAATAGAGGTTCTAACATGACTGTTATAGAAATGTTGTAGTGTCATGTTAATGGGGTTCTAACATGACTGTTATAGAATGTTGTAGTGTCATGTTAATGGGGTTCTAACATGGCTGTTATAGAATGTTGTAGTGTCATGTTAATGGGGTTCTAACATGGCTGTTATAGAATGTTTGTAGTGTCATGTTAATGGGGTTTCTAACATGGCTGTTATAGAATGTTGTAGTGTCATGTTAATGGAGTTCTAACATGGCTGTTATAGAATGTTGTAGTGTCATGTTAATGGGGTTCTAACATGACTGTTATAGAATGTTGTAGTGTCATGTTAATGGGGTTCTAACATGACTGTTATAGAATGTTGTAGTGTCATGTTAATGGGGTTCTAACATGGCTGTTATAGAATGTTGTAGTGTCATGTTAATGGGGCTCTAACATGGCTGTTATAGAATGTTGTAGTGTCATGTTAATGGGGTTCTAACATGACTGTTATAGAATGTTGTAGTGTCATGTTAATGGAGTTCTAACATGGCTGTTATAGAATGTTGTAGTGTCATGTTAATGGGGTTCTAACATGACTGTTATAGAATGTTGTAGTGTCATGTTAATGGAGTTCTAACATGGCTGTTATAGAATGTTGTAGTGTCATGTTAATGGGGTTCTAACATGGCTGTTATAGAATGTTGTCGTGTCATGTTAATGGGGCTCTAACATGGCTGTTATAGAATGTTCTAGTGTCATGTGAATGGGGTTCTAACATGGCTGTTATAGAATGTTGTAGTGTCATGTTAATGCATCATAATGCAGAAACCGTTGGCCCAACAAGGTTCTGATCAGTGCTATAAGGGTTGGAAGATAACAACTGATGTACAGTACCAGTCAAAAGTATGGACACACCTACTCATTCAAAAACATGTATTTATTTTTACTATATAGACTAACAGTGAAGACATGAAAACTTTGAAATAACACATATGGAATCATGTGGTAACCAAAAAAGTGTTAAACAAATCCAAATGTATTTTATATCTGAGATTCTTCAAAGTAGCCACCCTTTGCTTTGAAGCCAGCTTTGCACACTCTTGGTATTCTCCCGTGTTTACTACATGATTCAATATGTGTTATTTCATAGTTTTGTTATTCTACAATGTAGAAAATATTTAAAATTAAGAAAAACCCTTGAATGGGTAAGTGTCCAAGCTTTTGACTGGTACTGTTCATCTGATTCTACACTAACTAACTAGCTTTTGACTGGTACTGTTCATCTGATTCTACACTAACTACCATGGTACTGTTGTATCTGTGATGACCTTGCTCTGAGCCGCCAGCAATGCATCATTACACCACACACACAGATAGTGTACACACAGGTGGGTTGACACGTAGCCTTGTGGTTAGAGGCAGGTAGTCTAGTGGTTAGAGGAGGCAGGTAGTCTAGTGGTTAGAGGAGGCAGGTAGTCTAGTGGTTAGAGGCAGGTAGTCTAGTGGTTAGAGGAGGCAGGTAGTCTAGTGGCTAGAGGCAGGTAGTCTAGTGGTTAGAGGCAGGTAGTCTAGTGGTTAGAGGCAGGTAGTCTAGTCGTTAGAGGCAGGTAGTCTAGTGGTTAGAGGAGGCAGGTAGCCTAGTGGTTAGAGGAGGCAGGTAGCCTAGTGGTTAGAGGAGGCAGGTAGCCTAGTGGTTAGAGAGGCAGGTAGCCTAGTGGTTAGAGGAGGCAGGTAGCCTAGTGGTTAGAGGAGGCAGGTAGTCTAGTGGTTAGAGGCAGGTAGTCTAGTGGTTAGGAGGCAGGTAGTCTAGTGGTTAGAGGAGGCAGGTAGTCTAGTGGTTAGAGGAGGCAGGTAGTCTAGTGGTTAGAGGAGGCAGGTAGTCTAGTGGTTAGAGGAGGCAGGTAGTCTAGTGGTTAGAGGCAGGTAGCCTAGTGGTTAGAGGAGGCAGGTAGCCTAGTGGTTAGAGGAGGCAGGTAGCCTAGTGGTTAGAGGAAGGCAGGTAGCCTAGTGGTTAGAGGAGGCAGGTAGCCCTAGTGGTTAGAGGCGGCAGGTAGTCTAGTGGTTAGAGGCAGGTAGTCTAGTGGTTAGAGGCAGGTAGTCTAGTGGTTAGAGGCAGGTAGCCTAGTGGTTAGAGGCAGGTAGCCTAGTGGTTAGAGGCAGGTAGCCTAGTGGTTAGAGGCAGGTAGCCTAGTGGTTGGAGGCAGGTAGCCTAGTGGTTAGAGGCAGGTAGCCTAGTGGTTAGAGGAGGCAGGTAGTCTAGTGGTTAGAGGCAGGTAGTCTAGTGGTTAGAGGAGGCAGGTAGTCTAGTGGTTAGAGGAGGCAGGTAGTCTAGTGGTTAGAGGAGGCAGGTAGTCTAGTGGTTAGAGGAGGCAGGTAGTCTAGTGGTTAGAGGAGGCAGGTAGTCTAGTGGTTAGAGGAGGCAGGTAGTCTAGTGGTTAGAGGCAGGTAGTCTAGTGGTTAGAGGAGGCAGGTAGTCTAGTGGTTAGAGGCAGGTAGTCTAGTCGTTAGAGGCAGGTAGTCTAGTGGTTAGAGGAGGCAGGTAGTCTAGTGGTTAGAGGCAGGTAGTCTAGTGGTTAGAGGCAGGTAGTCTAGTCGTTAGAGGCAGGTAGTCTAGTGGTTAGAGGAGGCAGGTAGTCTAGTGGTTAGAGGCAGGTAGTCTAGTGGTTAGAGGAGGCAGGTAGTCTAGTGGCTAGAGGCAGGTAGTCTAGTGGTTAGAGGCAGGTAGTCTAGTGGTTAGAGGCAGGTAGTCTAGTGGTTAGAGGCAGGTAGTCTAGTGGTTAGAGGCAGGTAGTCTAGTGGTTAGAGGCAGGTAGTCTAGTGGTTAGAGGCAGGTAGTCTAGTGGTTAGAGGAGGCAGGTAGTCTAGTGGTTAGAGGCAGGTAGTCTAGTGGTTAGAGGCAGGTAGTCTAGTGGTTAGAGGAGGCAGGTAGTCTAGTGGTTAGAGGCAGGTAGTCTAGTGGTTAGAGGCAGGTAGTCTAGTGGTTAGAGGAGGCAGGTAGTCTAGTGGTTAGAGGCAGGTAGTCTAGTGGTTAGAGGCAGGTAGTCTAGTGGTTAGAGGCAGGTAGTCTAGTCGTTAGAGGCAGGTAGTCTAGTGGTTAGAGGAGGCAGGTAGCCTAGTGGTTAGAGGAGGCAGGTAGCCTAGTGGTTAGAGGCAGGTAGTCTAGTGGTTAGAGGAGGCAGGTAGCCTAGTGGTTAGAGGAGGCAGGTAGCCTAGTGGTTAGAGGAGGCAGGTAGCCTAGTGGTTAGAGGAGGCAGGTAGTCTAGTGGTTAGAGGCAGGTAGTCTAGTGGTTAGAGGAGGCAGGTAGTCTAGTGGTTAGAGGAGGCAGGTAGTCTAGTGGTTAGAGGAGGCAGGTAGTCTAGTGGTTAGAGGAGGCAGGTAGTCTAGTGGTTAGAGGAGGCAGGTAGTCTAGTGGTTAGAGGAGGCAGGTAGTCTAGTGGTTAGAGGCAGGTAGCCTAGTGGTTAGAGGAGGCAGGTAGCCTAGTGGTTAGAGGAGGCAGGTAGCCTAGTGGTTAGAGGAGGCAGGTAGCCTAGTGGTTAGAGGAGGCAGGTAGCCTAGTGGTTAGAGGCGGCAGGTAGTCTAGTGGTTAGAGGCAGGTAGTCTAGTGGTTAGAGGCAGGTAGTCTAGTGGTTAGAGGCAGGTAGCCTAGTGGTTAGAGGCAGGTAGCCTAGTGGTTAGAGGCAGGTAGCCTAGTGGTTAGAGGCAGGTAGCCTAGTGGTTGGAGGCAGGTAGCCTAGTGGTTAGAGGCAGGTAGCCTAGTGGTTAGAGGCGGCAGGTAGTCTAGTGGTTAGAGGCAGGTAGTCTAGTGGTTAGAGGAGGCAGGTAGTCTAGTGGTTAGAGGAGGCAGGTAGTCTAGTGGTTAGAGGAGGCAGGTAGTCTAGTGGTTAGAGGAGGCAGGTAGTCTAGTGGTTTAGAGGGAGGCAGGTAGTCTAGTGGTTAGAGGAGGCAGGTAGTCTAGTGGTTAGGAGGCAGGTAGTCTGATGGTTAGAGTGGAGGCAGGTAGTCTAGTGGTTAGAGGCAGGTAGTCTAGTGGTTAGGAGGAGGCAGGTAGTCAGTGGTTAGAGGAGGCAGGTAGTCTAGTGGTTAGAGGAGGCAGGTAGTCTAGTGGTTAGAGGCAGGTAGCCTAGTGGTTAGAGGAGGCAGGTAGTCTAGTGGTTAGAGGCAGGTAGTCTAGTGGTTAGAGGCAGGTAGTCTAGTGGTTAGGAGGCAGGTAGTCTAGTGGTTAGAGGGAGGCAGGTAGTCTAGTGGTTAGAGGCAGGTAGTCTAGTGGTTAGAGGCAGGTAGTCTAGTGGTTAGAGGCAGGTAGTCTAGTGGTTAGAGGCAGGTAGTCTAGTGGTTAGAGGAAGCAGGTAGTCTAGTGGTTAGAGGAGCAGGTAGTCTAGTGGTTAGAGGCAGGTAGTCTAGTGGTTAGAGGCAGGTAGTCTAGTCGTTAGAGGCAGGTAGTCTAGTGGTTAGAGGCAGGTAGTCTAGTGGTTAGAGGCAGGTAGCCTAGTGGTTAGAGAGCAGGTAGCCTAGTGGTTAGAGGCAGGTAGCCTAGTGGTTAGAGCAGAGTAGCCTAGTGGTTAGGCAGGTAGCCTAGTGGTTAGAGGCAGGTAGTCTAGTGGTTAGAGCAGGTAGCCTAGTGGTTAGAGGCAGGTAGTCTAGTGGTTAGAGGCAGGTAGCCAAGTGGTTAGAGCAGGTAGCCTAGTGGTTAGAGGCAGGTAGTCTAGTGGTTGGGCAGGTAGCCTAGTGGTTAGAGGCAGGTAGCCTGGTGGTTAGAGGAGGCAGGTAGCCTAGTGGTTAGAGGCAGGTAGCCTAGTGGTTAGAGGCAGGTAGTCTAGTGGTTAGAGTCAGGTAGTCTAGTGGTTAGAGGCAAGTAGTCTAGTGGTTAGAGGAGGCAGGTAGTCTAGTGGTTAGAGGGAGCAGGTATTCTAGTGGTTAGAGGCAGGTAGTGTAGTGGTTAGAGGCAGGTAGTCTAGTCGTTAGAGCCAGGTAGTCTAGTCGTTAGAGCCAGGTAGCCTAGTGGTTAGAGGAGGCAGGTAGCCTAGTGGTTAGAGGAGGCAGGTAGCCTAGTGGTTAGAGGAGGCAGGTAGCCTAGTGGTTAGAGAAGCAGGTAGCCTGAGTAGTTGGGGAGGCAGGTAGCCTAGTGGTTAGGAGGCAGGTAGCCTAGTGGTTAGAGGCAGGTAGCCTAGTGGTTAGAGGAGGCAGGTAGCCTAGTGGTTAGAGGAGGCAGGTAGCCTAGTGGTTAGAGGAGGCAGGTAGTCTAGTCGTTAGAGGCAGGTAGTCTAGTCGTTAGAGGCAGGTAGTCTTAGTGGTTAGAGGAGGCAGGTAGTCTAGTGGTTAGAGGAGGCAGGTAGTCTAGTGGTTAGAGGAGGCAGGTAGCCTAGTGGTTAGAGGAGGCAGGTAGTCTAGTGGTTAGAGGCAGGTAGCCTAGTGGTTAGAGCATTGGACTAATCACCGAAAGGTTGCTAGATCAAATCCCGAGCTGACTGCCTGAACAATAATATATATAATAATATATGCCATTTAGCAGACGCTTTTATCCAGCGACTTACAGTCATGTGTGCATACATTCTACGTATGGGTGGTCCCGAATCGAACCCACTACCCTGGCGTTACAAGCGCCATGCTCTACCCGAACAAGGCAGTTAACCCACTGTTCCCCGGTAGGCCGTCATTGTAAATAAGAATTTGTTCTAACTGACTTGCCTAGTTAAATAAAGGTAAAATTAAAACATTTAAATTAAAACATAAATAAACAGGAACAAGCATACACTCTCTCTCCTCTTATCACCTCTGCATTACAGTATATGCTCTCTGACTCTCTGCCTCTCCCTTCCCTCGTCATCTCTCCTCCTTTCTCTCCCTACCCCTCCATCTCTCCTCCTCTCTCCCTACCCCTCCATCTTTCCTCCTCTCTCCCTACCCCTCCATCTCTCCTCCTCTCCCTACCCTTCCATCTCCTCCTCCTCTGTCCCTACCCCTCCCTTCTCTCTCTCCATGTCTCTCCTCCTCTCTGTCCCTACCCCTCTCTCTCTCTCTGTCCCTACCCTCCTTCTCTCTCTCTATCACTCCTTCTCTCTCTCCCTACCCCCCTCTCTCTCTCTGTCCCTACCCCCCTCTCTCTGTCCCTACCCCTCCCTTCTCTCTCTCTATCACCCCTTCTCTCTCTCCCTACCCACCTCTCTCTCCCTACCCCCCTCTCTCTCTCTCTGTCCCTACCGCCCCTCTCTCTCTCTGTCCCTACCCCTCCTTCTCTCTCTCTCTCCCTACCCACCTCTCTCTCTCCCTACCCTCTCTCTCTCTCCCTACCCACCTCTCTCTCCCTACCCCCTCTCTCTCTCTCTCCCTACACCCCTCTCTCCCTCTCTCCCTACACCCCTCTCTATCTCTCTCTCCCTACCCCCTCTCTCACTCTCTCCCTACCCCCCTCTCTCACTCTCTCCCTACCCCCCTCTCTCACTCTCTCCCTACCCCCTCTTTCTCTCTCTCCCTACTCCCCCCTCTCTCTCTTTCCCTACCCCCCTCTCTCCCTACCCCTCTCTCTCCCTACCCTCCCTCTCTCTCCTCTTCTCTCTTCCTACCCCCTCTCTCTCTCCTACCCTCCCTCTCTCTCCTCTTCTCTCTCCCTACCCCCTCTCTCTCTCCCTACCCTCCCTCTCTCTCCCTACCCTCCCTCTCTCCCTCGTTCTCCCTCGTTCTCTGTCTCCCTTTATTTATCCCCCCACTCTGTCCTCCAGGTGGGCGGGCTCAGGGAAGGCTGTGCAGTGTGAGAGGATGGAGGAGAGGTTCGGGCTGCGTCGTCTGTCTCCTGGTGACATCCTTTGTTCTGAACTACAGTCTCATAGTGAGAGAGGACGTTACCTAAAAGACCTGCTGGAGAGGGGGGAGATTCTACCTGAGGTAACACACAGACAGACACAGAGGACCGACAGACACACACACGTCACTTCTAAAGTGTGTTTTAAGGTCTAGTAGTACAAAACAAAGCCATGTCCAACAACCTGCAGCATTTCTCAGGCAGACAGAGATCAGTGTATGTAACATAGAGCTGCTGCTTCTTCACCACCGACCCTGGGGGAGGGCAGACCCTTTAACATCACTGACCCTGGGGGGGGCAGACCCTTTAACATCACTGACCCTGGGGGAGGGCAGACAGAGATCAGTGTATGTAACATAGAACCTTTAACATTACTGACCCTGGGGAAGGGGGGGGACAGAGACCTTTAACATTACTGACCCTGGGGGAAGGGGGACAGAACCTTTAACATTACTGACCCTGGGGAAGGGGACAGAACCTTTAACATCACTGACCTGGGGGAAGGGGGGCAGACCCTTTAACATCACTGACCCTGGGGAAGGGGAGGGGACAGAATCTTTAACATTACTGACCTGGGGGGGCAGACCCTTTAACATCACTGACCCTGGGGGAAGGGGGGAGGGGACAGAACCTTTAACATCACTGACCCTGGGGGAAGGGGGGAGGGGACAGAACCTTTAAAATCACTGACCCTGGGGAAAGGGGGAGGGGACAGAACCTTTATCATTACTGACCCTGGGGGAAGGGGAGGGACAGAACCTTTAACATTACTGACCCTGGGGGAAGGGGGAGGGACAGAACCTTTAACATTACTGACCCTGGGGGACCATCTTTAACATCACTGACCCTGGGAAGGGGGGGCAGACCCTTTAACATTACTGACCCTGGGGGAAGGGGAGGGACAGAACCTTTAACATTACTGACCCTGGGGGAAGGGGAGGGACAGAACCTTTAACATTACTGACCCTGGGGGCAGACCCTTTAACATCACTGACCCTGGGGGAAGGGGGAGGGGACAGAACCTTTAACATCACTGACCCTGGGGGAAGGGGAGGACAGAACCTTTTAACATCACTGACCCTGGGGGAAGGGGGGGACAGACCCCTTTAACATCACTGACCCTGGGAAGGCGGGGGACAGAACCTTTAACATCACTGACCCTGGGGGAAGGGGGAGGGACAGAACCTTTAACATCACTGACCCTGGGGGAAGGGGAGAGGACAGAACCTTTAACATCACTGACCCTGGGGGAAGGGGGGGGGACAGAACCTTTAACATCACTGACCCTGGGGGAAGGGGAGGGACAGAACCTTTAACATTACTGACCCTGGGGGGGCAGAATCTTTAAACATCACTGACCCTGGGGGAAGGGGGAAGGGACAGAACCTTTAACATTACTGACCCTGGGAGGACAGAACCTTTAACATCACTGACCCTGGGGAAGGGGAGGACAGAACCTTTAACATCACTGACCCTGGGGAAGGGGGGGGGACAGAACCTTTAACATTACTGACCCTGGGGAAGGGGGGGAGCAGAACCTTTAACATCACTGACCCTGGGGGAAGGGGGGGGACAGAACCTTTAACATTACTGACCCTGGGGGGAAGGGGGAGCAGAACCTTTAGCATCACTGACCCTGGGGGGACAGACAGAATCTTTAACATTACTGACCCTGGGGACAGAACCTTTAACATCACTGACCCTGGGGGGACAGAATCTGCAACATTACTGGCCCTGGGGGGGACAGAACCTTTTAACATTACTGACCTGGGGGACAGAACCTTTAACATTACTGACCCTGGGGGGACAGAACAGCAGCATTACTGACCCTGGGGGGGGGGACAGAACCTTTAACATTACTGACCCTGGGGGGGGGACAGAACCTTTAACATCACTGACCCTGGGGGGACAGAACCTTTAACATTACTGACCCTGGGGGGACAGAACCTTTAACATCACTGACCCTGGGGGGACAGAACCTTTAACATCACTGACCCTGGGGGAAGGGGGGACAGAACCTTTAACATTACTGACCCTGGGGGGGGACAGAACCTTTAACATTACTGACCCTGGGGGTGGGACAGAACCTTAAAAATCACTGACCCTGGGGGAAGGGGGGACAGAACCTTTAACATGACTGACCCTGGGGGAAGGGGGGGGGGGGGACGAAACCTTCAACATCACCCACCGACCCTGGGCCCCTGGGGGGGTGAGACAGAACCTGTCTCAGAAGACTGTGGTGGTCTGATAAGCACTCTGGCGTCTGTATCTGTGTGTTCGTGCAGGGTCACAAGCAATGCATTACTCCAGGGTTAAGGATACTGTACCATGACGAGGTCACAAGCAGTAGACTAACACCCTAGGGTCTTGGGCTCACACACACACACGGGTGTGGAAGACACAGTGAAAACTACAACTATGCTCCAGTTCAGCTCTACCGTGATCAGCTCCTACCATGAACTGCTCTACCATGCTCAGCTCTACCATGCTCAGCTCTACCATGCCCAGCTCTACCATGCCCAGCTCTACCTTTTAGCTCTATCTTGCCCAGCTCTACCATGCCCAGCTCTACCATGCTCAGCTCAGCTCTACCATGCTCTGCTCTACCATGCTCATCTCTGCTCTCTACCATGCTCTACTCTACATGCTCGAGCTCTACCATGCTCTACTCTACCATGCTCCAGCTCTACCATGCCCAGCTCTACCATGCTCCAGCTCTATATGCTCCAGCTCTACCATGCTCTACTCTACCATGCTCTACTCTACCATGCCCAGCTCTACCATGCTCAGCTCTACCATGCTCAGCTCTACCATGCTCAGCTCTAGCTCTACCACAAAGGGCTGTATTGTTGTCATGGTGCTGGATGAGAAATTCTAAGATGTTGACACGATCAAAGGGTACAGTATAGTTTGCCGAGCAATGCAGCTGTAAAGGATGACTATTTTACCTGAATATATATATATTATATAATAATAATATAATAATAATATAATAATAATATATATAATATATATAATATTCTCTGGGAACAGTATCAGGCATCTGACTGTTGTTGTTTGTTTGTGCCGCAGGACACGATGCTGGAGCTGCTATGTGAGTGTGTGACGTTATCTCTGCGTGCACGGGGAGGGGGTACTCGTAACCAACTTCCCCGAGACCTACGACAAGCTCTGGAGTATGAAGCTAAGGTACAGAGAGAGGAGAGAGGGATGGAAGAGGAGGGGAGAAGGAGAGAAGGGAGACAAAAGGGGAGGGAAGAGAGAGAGAGGGAGGTTGGGCAAAGATGGGTAAAGGGAGGGAAGGTAAAGGGAGAGAAAGGAGGAGGGAGAGGGGGGAGGGAGGGGGGGTATCAAGGGCAGGTTACTGGATGGAGGGAGGAGGAGGGAGGAAGAGGGGTATCAAGGGGGCTGGATGGAGGAGGTTACTGGATGGATGGAGGGAGGGAGGAAGAGGGGTATCAAGGGCAGGTTACTGGATGGATGGAGGGAGGGAGGAAGAGGGGTATCAAGGGCAGGTTACTGGATGGAGGGAGGGAGGGAGGTATCAAGGGCAGGTTACTGGATGGAGGGAGAGGGTGAGTTGAGGGGAGGAGGAGAGAAAAGAAGCATCATATTGAATCTCATCTACAATAAAAGGGACTCCAAAATGACACAATGACTATGAGGTAGAATGTATGCACACATGACTGTAAGTCGCTTTGGATAAAAGCGTCTGCTAAATGGCATATATTATTATTATTATTAGGTTAAAGTGCAGCGCTTCAGTTTGAATGTATTCAGCTGTACAACTGACTAGCTAGCCCCGTTCCCCTTTCTATTCTCATCTACAATAAAAGCCACTCCAAAATGACACAATACGTTATTTACCATTAATTTCTACTGGGCACAAAATAATCTGAAACACCACCAAAACAAACAGCAAATGGACCCAACAGATGTGTAGAGTCACAAGCTTCATGTCGTCATTGCATGCTAGGAATACTAAACTTTAGACTACTTTAATACACATTCATTTAGTTAATTTGTCCCAATACTTTGGGTCTCTAGAATGGGGTACTTATAAAAAGTGCTGTAATTCATAAACGGCTGATAGTCTGCACTAACCTCATAGTCATGGAGTACAGAGCCAAGACAACTAAACGTGTCACTGTCCCAATACTTTGGGAGCTCACTGTACTGACAGCTGTCTCTCTGTCTCTCTCTTGTCTCTCTCTTGTCTCTCTCTTGTCTCTCTCTTGTCTCTCTCTTGTCTCTCTTGTCTCTCTCTTGTCTGTCTGTCTGTCTCTCTCTTGTCTGTCTGTCTGTCTCTCTCTTGTCTGTCTGTCTGTCTGTCTGTCTGTCTGTCTGTCTGTCTGTCTGTCTGTCTGTCTGTCTGTCTGTCTGTCTGTCTGTCTGTCTGTCTGTCTGTCTGTCTGTCTGTCTGTCTGTCTCTTGTCTGTCTGTCTGTCTGTCTGTCTGTCTGTCTGTCTGTCTGTCTGTCTGTCTGTCTGTCTGTCTGTCTGTCTCTCTCTTGTCTGTCTGTCTGTCTGTCTCTCTCTTGTCTGTCTGTCTGTCTCTCTCTCTGTCTGTCTGTCTCTCTCTCTGTCTGTCTGTCTGTCTCTCTCTCGTCTGTCTGTCTGTCTCTGTCTGTCTGTCTCTCATTTGCTGTCTGTCTGTCTGTCTGTCTGTCTCTCTGTCTGTCTGTCTCTTGTCTGTCTGTCTGTCTGTCTGTCTGTCTGTCTGTCTGTCTGTCTGTCTGTCTGTCTGTCTGTCTGTCTGTCTGTCTGTCTGTCTGTCTGTCTGTCTGTCTGTCTGTCTGTCTGTCTGTCTGTCTGTCTGTCTGTCTGTCTGTCTGTCTGTCTGTCTCTCTCTTGTCTGTCTGTCTGTCTGTCTGTCTGTCTCTCTCTCTCTGTCTCTCTCTCTCTGTCTCTCTGTCTCTCTCTGTCTCTCTCTCTGTCTCTCTCTATCTCTCTCTCTCTCTGTCTATCTTCTCTCTGTCTATCTCTCTCTCTCTGTCTCTCTCAGATGGGGGAGCCCAGTGCCGGTGCTGTTGGACTGTTCCCCTGACACTATGTTCCAGGCCACAGTAACTCTGTCCTGTCTCGCTCCGCCCCAAAACCACAGGCAGCCACCAAGAGAGAGACAGACACAACAGCAGGATGTAGAGGATTCGGGCAGCAACTGCCAACTCAGACATCACACTACCAACCTAGGCTCTACATGCAAGGTGAGTCAGGTGTTACGGTCTGGTTCTCTACCCTTCATCCAAAAGTGTACACTTGTTCACTTCCCTTCACTGACTTCAAAGGAAATAAGAAACATGATGGAATCTCCTTCTGCACACACCTCCAATATTCTTTTAGATTTGTGGGTGGGGTAGTGGTGGTGTGAGGTAGGTGGAGGTAGTGGTGTGAGGTAGTGGGGTGAGGTAGTGGTGTGAGGTAGTGGGTGAGGTAGTGGGGTGAGGTAGTGGGGTGAGGTAGTGGGTGGTGGTGCAGAGGGTGGGGTGAGGTAGTAGTGGTGGGGATAGTGGGGTGAGGTAGTGGGGTGAGGTAGTGGTGTGAGGGTAGTGGGGTGAGGTAGTGTGGGTGAGGTAGTGGTGTGAGGTTGTGGGTGAGGTAGTGGTGTGAGATAATGGGTGGAGGGGTAGTGGGGTGTGAGATAATGGGTGAGGTTGTGGGTGAGGGTAGTGGGGTGAGGTAGGGTGGGTGGGAGGTAGTGGGGTGAGGTAGTGGGTGGGTGGGATAGTGGTGTGAGGTAGTGAGGTGAGGTAGTGGTGTGAGGTAGTGAGGTGAGGTAGTGGTGTGTGATAATGGGTGGGATAGTGGTGTGAGGTAGTGGGTGAGGTAGTGGGTGGGGTAGTGGTGTGAGTTAGTGGGTGAGGTAGTGGGTGGGGTAGTGGTGTGAGGTAGGGGTGTGAGGTAGTGGTGTGAGATAGTGGGTGGGGTAGTGGTGTGAGGTAGTGTTGTGAGGTAGTGGGTGGGGTAGTGTTGTGAGGTAGTGTTGTGAGGTAGTGGGTGGGGTAGTGTTGTGAGGTAGTGTTGTGAGGTAGTAAACAAATGTACACTTCAAGAGAAAGGAGGTATCACAAAACGAACACATCAACACTCAAAACGTGACCAGACGGAAGCCACTTCTCAGTAAAAGGCACATGACAGCCCGCTTGGAGTTTGCCAAAAGGCACCTAAAGGACTCTGACAATGAGAAATAAGATTCTCTGGCCTGATGAAACCAAGATTGAACTCTTTGGCCTGGAATGCCAAGCGTCACGTCTGAGGAAACCTGGCACCATCCCTACGGTGAAGCATGGAGGTGGCAGCATCACGCTGTGGGGATGTTTTTTAGGGTAGAGACTGGGAGACTAGTCAGGATGAAGGGAAAGATGAACGGGAACAAAGTACAGAGAGATCCTTTAGGAAAACCTGCTCCAGAACACTCAGGACCTCAGACTGGGGTGAAGGTTTACCTTCCAACTGGACAACGACCCTAAGCCACACAGCCAAGACAAATGCAGGAGTGGCTTATGGACAAGTCTCTGAATGTCCTTGAGTGGCCCAGCCAGAGCCCAACTTGGAACACACCCATCATCTGGAGAGATCATCTCTGGAGAGACCTGAAAATAGCTGTGCAGCGACGCTCCCCATCCAACCTGACAGAGCTTGAGAAGATCTGCAGAGAAGAATGGGAGAAACTCCCCAAATACAGGTGTGCCAAGCTTGTAGCTGTCATACCAACGGGATATTAAAAACTGTAACATCTTATGTTTCACCGAGACGTGGATGAATGAAGAAAGACAATATTGAGCTGGCGAGATTTTCCACTGATTTTCCACTGGCAGAACAGAGACATTACCCTCTGGTAAGACGCAGGGGTGGGGGTGTGTGTCTTGTTGTCAATAACAGCTGGTTCGCAATGTCTAATATTAAAGAAGTCTCGAGGGTATTGCTCGAGGTAGAGTATCTCAGGATAAGCTGTAGACCACACTATCCACCAAGAGAGTTCCCATCTGTATTATTCATAGCCATCTATATACCACCACAAAGCGATGCTGGCACTAAGACCGCTCTCAACCAACTCTATAAGGCCATAAGCAATCAATCAATCAATCAAATGTATTTATAAAACCCTTCTTACATCTGCTGATGTCACAAAGTGCTGTACAGAAACCCCAAACAGCAAGCAATGCAGGTGTAGAAGCACATTTCTGACGGCTACCGAGCTTCTACACCAACATAAGCAAGGAAGAAAATGCCCAAAAACGGCGCTCCTAGTGGCCGGAGACTTTAATGCAGGCAAACTTAAATCAGTTTTACCTCATTTCTATCAGCATGTCACAAGTGCAACTAGCGGGGAAATAAATCCTAGACCACCTTTACTTTACTTTACTTTACTTTACTTTTACTGCGTACACAGCTCTCCCCCGCCCTCCATTTGGCAAATCTGACCACAATTCCATCCTCCTGATTCCTTCTTACAAGCAAAAGCTAAAGCAGGAAGTACCAGTGGCTCACTCAATATGGAAGTGGTCAGATGAAGCAGATGCTAAGCTACAGGACTGTGTTGCTGCAGGACTGTTTTGGAATATGTTCTAGGGATTCTTCAGATGGCATTGAGGAGTACACTACTTCAGTCATCGGCTTCATCAATAAGTGCATCGATGACATCATCCCCACAGTGACTGTACGTACATATCCCAACCAAAAGCCATGGATTACAGGCAACATCCACATCGAGCTAAAGGCTAGAGCTGCCGTTTTCAAGGAGTGGGAGACTAATCCGGACGCTTATAAGAAATCCTGCTATCCCAGGATTAAGAATTAATCCTATTACACTGGCTCTGATGCTCGTCGGATGTGGCAGGGCTTGAAAACTATTACGGCCTACAAAGGGAAACCCAGACGTGAGCTGCCCAGTGACGCGAGCCTACCAGATGAGCTAAATGCCTTTTATGCTTGCTTCGAGGCAAGCAACACTAAAGCATGCACGAGAGCAACAGCTGTTCTGGATGACTGTGTGATAACGCTCTCGGTGGCCGATGTGAACAAAACCTTTAAACAGGTCAACATTCACAAAGCCGCTGGGCCAGACGGTTTACCAGGACGTGTACTTAAAGCGTGCGCTGACCAACGGTCAAGTGTCTTCACTGACAATTTCAACCTCTCCCTGACCGAGTCTGTAATACCTACATGTTTCAAGCAGACCACCATAGTCCCTGCGCCCAAAGATGCAAAGTTAACCTGCCTAAATGATTACGACCCCGTAGCACTCACGTCAGCAGCCATGAAGCGCTTTGAAAGGCTGGTTATGGCTCACAACAACAGCATCCTCCCGGACACCCTAGACCCACTCCAATTCACATACCGCCCCAACAGATCCACAGATGACGCAATCTCAATCACACTCCACACTGCCCTTTCCCACATGGACAAAAGGAACACCTACGTGAGAATGCTTTTCATCGACTACAGCTCAGCATTCAATATTATTAATTACATTACTATTATATATATAACATAGTGCCCTCAAAGCTCATCACTAAGCTAAGGACCCTGGGACTAAACATCTTCATCTGCAACTGGATCCTGGACTTCCTGACAGGCCTCCCCCAGGTTGTAAGGGTATGCAACAACATGTCTGCCATGCTGCCATGTGCCTTCTTAAAAGTTAATTAAAAGTTCATATGTGGAATCAGTTGTGTTGTGACAAGGTAGTGGTGGTATACAGAAGATAGCCCTATTTGGTAAAAGACCAAGTCCATATTCTGGCAATATTCTGGCAAGAACAGCTCAAATAAGCAAAGAGAAATGAAAGTCCATCACTTTAAGACATGAAGGTCAGTCAATAAGGAACATTTCAAGAACTTTGGAAGTTTCTTCAAGTGCAGTCGCAAAAACCATCAAGCTTTATAATGAAACTGACTCTTATGAGAACCGCCACAGGAAATGAAGGCCCAGAGTTACCTCTGCTGCAGAGGATAAATTCATAAGAGTTACCAGCCTCATAAATTAAAATAAATAATAAGAGTTCAAGTAACAGACACATCAACATCAACTGTTTACAGAGACTGTGTGAATCATTCCGTCATGGTTGAATTGCTGCAAAGAAACTACTACTAAAGGACAATAAGAAGAAGAAGAGCCATGCTCAACAAACTGAGCAACAGAACAGGTGTAGCCCAAATAAACCTTACAGTGAAATGCCTAATAGAACAGGTGTATGTATATACTGTTTACAGTGAAATGCCTGAATAGAACAGGTGTATGTATATAAACTTACAGTGAAATGCCAATAGAACAGGTGTATATACCTTACAGTGAAATGCCAAATAGAACAGGTGTATGTACCTTACAGTGAAATGCCTAATAGAACAGGTGTATGTACCTTACAGTGAAATGCCTAATAGAACAGGTGTATGTACCTTACAGTGAAATGCCTAATAGAACAGGTGGTGCATATATTACCTTACAGTGAAATGCCAAATAGAACAGGTGTATGTACCTTACAGTGAAATGCCTAATAGAACAGGTGTATGTACCTTACAGTGAAATGCCTAATAGAACAGGTGTATGTACCTTACAGTGAAATGCCTAATAGAACAGGTGTATGTACCTTACAGTGAAATGCCTAATAGAACAGGTGTATGTATATACCTTACTGTGAAATGCCGAATAGAACAGGTGTATGTACCTTACAGTGAAATGCCTAATAGAACAGGTGTATGTACCTTACAGTGAAATGCCTAATAGAACAGGTGTATGTACCTTACAGTGAAATGCCTAATAGAACAGGTGTATGTACCTTACAGTGAAATGCCTAATAGAACAGGTGTATGTACCTTACAGTGAAATGCCTAATAGAACAGGTGTATGTACCTTACAGTGAAATGCCTAATAGAACAGGTGTATGTATATACCTACAGTGAAATGCCTATTGTGAACAGGTGTATGTATACCTTACAGTGAAATGCCTAATAGAACAGGTGTATGTATGTACCTTACAGTGAAATGCCTAATAGAACAGGTGTATGTACCTTACAGTGAAATGCCTAATAGAACAGGTGTATGTATATACCTTACAGTGAAATGCCTAATAGAACAGGTGTATGTACCTTACAGTGAAATGCCTAATAGAACAGGTGTATGTACCTTACAGTGAAATGCCTACAGGAACAGGTGTATGTACCTTACAGTGAAATGCCTAATAGAACAGGTGTATGTACCTTACAGTGAAATGCCTAATAGAACAGGTGTATGTACCTTACAGTGAAATGCCTAATAGAACAGGTGTATGTACCTACAGTGAAATGCCTAATAGAACAGGGGGTGTATGTACCTTACAGTGAAATGCCTAATAGAACAGGGTGTATGTACCTACAGTACGAAATGCCTAATAGAACAGGTGTATGTACCTTACAGTGAAATGCCGAATAGAACAGGTGTATGTACCTACAGTGAAATGCCTAATAGAACAGGTATGTACTTTACAGTGAAATGCCTAATAGAACAGGTGTATGTATATACCTTACTGTGAAATGCCGAATAGAACAGGTGTATGTACCTTACAGTGAAATGCCTAATAGAACAGGTGTATGTACCTTACAGTGAAATGCCGAATAGAACAGGTGTATGTACCTTACAGTGAAATGCCTAATAGAACAGGTGTATGTACCTTACAGTGAAATGCCTAATAGAACAGGTGTATGTACCTTACAGTGAAATGCCTAATAGAACAGGGTGTATGTATACCTTACAGTGAAATGCCTAATAGAACAGGTGTATGTATATACCTACAGTGAAATGCCTAATAGAACAGGTGTATGTACCTTACAGTGAAATGCCAAATAGAACAGGTGTATGTACCTTACAGTGAAATGCCAAATAGAACAGGTGTATGTACCTTACAGTGCTTACTTACGTGCCCTTATTAACCAACAATGCTTTAAAAATAAGTGTTAAGTAAAAAATAGAAACTAAAAGTAACAAATACTTAAACAGCAGCAGTAAAATAGACAGACTGGTGGAAATCTGTCCTTAGTTCTGATGAGTCAAAATACACACAGAGGAGGGGAACGGATGGTCTCCGCATGTGTGGTTCCCACCGTGAAGCATGGAGGAGGAGGTGTGATGTTGTGGCGGTGCTTTGCAGGTGACACTTTCTGATTTATTTTGAATTCAAGGCACACTTAACCAGCATGTCTCATTGCAGTCGGTGATCTACCACTGTTGTGTCAAGTCAGCAAACTTCTGATGATGGTGTTGGAGTTCGTGTACGTAGTTGTGGGTGGTAGCACACACCTCAGGGGCCCCGTGTTGAGGATCACCACCTGGGGGGCCCGTCAGGAAGTAGTTATGTCCCCTGTTGTCCAGGTGGGAAAGGGCGGTATGCAGTGTGATTGAGATTGTCATCATCTGTGGATCTGTTGGGGCGGTATGTGAATTGTATTGGGTCCTGGGTGTCTGGGATAATGGTGTTGATGTGAGACATGACCAGCCTTTCAAAACACTTCATAATTGCAGATGTGATGATAGTCATTTACAGTAGCTAGGTTACCTTTGGGAACAGGGACAATGGTGTTCAGCTTGAAACATGTTGGGACAAGGAAAGATGAATGAAGACAATTGCCAGCTGGTCTGGTGTGTGCTTTGAGAACCTGGTATTCTGGCCTTGTGATTGCAGCTGGTCTGTGGTGTATTTTGAGAACCTGGTATTCTCCTTGTGATTGCCAGCTGGTCTGTGTGTGCTTTGAGAACCTGGTATTCTCAAATCAAATCAAAATCAAATCAAATTTATTTATATAGCCCTTCGTACATCAGCTGATATTCTCAAAGTGCTGTACAGAAACCCAGCCTAAAACCCCAAACAGCAAGCAATGCAGGTGTAGAAGCACGGTGGCTGGGAAAACTCTCAAATCATTAAAATCCAGACAGAAAATATTTACACAAGAAGCAATCTAATATCACACAGTCAAAACTCTCCGTGGTTTAGTTAAGTTCCACCATTCTGCGATTCTCACTGTTGTTAATAAACATCGGGCCTTGTTCTGGCCTTATGGTTGTTAAATCTAAGCAGTTTAAATATTGAGCGAGACACAGTCATCCTTAGTTGGATATAGAGCTCTCAACGTGAAGAATATTCTCTGTTAATATGAAATAGCGCCAATAGCGTACAGTCACGAAGTAGAGTCATGTTTATTTTACAGTTATAAGAAATGTGAAATCTTATAGTAAGTCATTTCATGCCCCCTATTGTCCCACTTTTGTTGAAGAGGAAAATAAATCAGATTGTTTTTTTAAATTAATATTTTCTTCATTTTTATACTATATACTTGAGCTTGTGTCCTAAAAAGTGAATATAACTATTTTGACCAGAAGATGACCCTTTCAGTTATCGTTTATGTTTATTCTCATAGAGAAATAATTACTTTAGGATCTGTTTTCGGCAGAAATCTAAATGTTGCCCTATTAGAGTTTGAAAGGTGCCTCGCATCGAATCCTAATCTTAGTTTGTTTCATGTGTTTTCCTCCCAGATTGATGCCGAGAGGTCCTGAAGAGGTGTTGCTCAGATCTGTCAGGCCATGGACTCAAGCTAGAGGAACACACGCATCTCTACATCATCACTACCACCGCCCCAGAGGTCTATCTACTACCACCACCCCAGAGGTCTAACTACTACCACCACCCCAGAGGTCTATCTACTACCACCACCCCAGAGGTCTAACTATTTACCACCACCCCAGAGGTCTATCTACTACCACCACCCCAGAGGTCTATCTACTACCACCACCCCAGAGGTCTATCTACTACCACCACCCCAGAGGGTAACTACTACCACCACCCCAGAGGTCTAACTACTACCACCACCCCAGAGGTCTATCTACCACCACCACCCCAGAGGTCTAACTTACCACCACCCCAGAGGTCTATCTACTACCACCACCCCAGAGGTCTAACTACTACCACCAGTGAGGTCCTACTACCACCACCCCAGAGGTCTATCTACTACCACCACCCCAGAGGTCTATCTACTACCACCACCCCAGAGGTCTATCTACTACCACCACCCCAGAGGTCTATCTACTACCACCACCCCAGAGGTCTAACTACTACCACCACCCCAGAGGTCTAACTACTACCACCACCCCAGAGGTCTATCTACTACCACCACCCCAGAGGTCTATCTACTACCACCACCCCAGAGGTCTATCTACTACCACCACCACCCCAGAGGTCTATCTACTACCACCACCACCCCAGAGGTCTAACTACTACCACCACCCCAGAGGTCTATCTACTACCACCACCCCAGAGGTCTAACTACTACTACCACCCCAGAGGTCTATCTACTACCACCACCCCAGAGGTCTATCTACTACCACCACCCCAGAGGTCTATCTACTACCACCACCCCAGAGGTCTATCTACTACCACCACCCCAGAGGTCTAACTACTACCACCACCCCAGAGGTCTAACTACTACCACCACCCCAGAGGTCTATCTACTACCACCACCCCAGAGGTCTAACTACTACCACCACCCCAGAGATCTAACTACTACCACCACCCCAGAGGTCTATCTACTACCACCACCCCAGAGGTCTATCTACTACCACCACCCCAGAGGTCTATCTACTACCACCACCCCAGAGGTCTATCTACTACCACCACCCCAGAGGTCTAACTACTACCACCACCCCAGAGGTCTAACTACTACCACCACCCCAGAGGTCCTACTACCACCACCCCAGAGGTCTATCTACTACCACCACCCCAGAGGTATCTACTACCACCACCCCAGAGGTATCTACCACCACCCCAGAGGTCTATCTACTACCACCACCCCAGAGGTCTATCTACTACCACCACCCCAGAGGGGTATCTACTACCACCACCCCAGAGGTCTATCTACTACCACCACCCCAGAGGTCTATCTACTACCACCACCCCAGAGGGGTATCTACTACCACCACCCCAGAGGTCTATCTACTACCACCACCCCAGAGGTCTAACTACTACCACCACCCCAGAGGTCTAACTACTACCACCACCCCAGAGGTCTATCTACTACCACCACCCCAGAGGTCTAACTACTACCACCACCACCCCAGAGGTCTAACTACTACCACCACCCCAGAGGTCTAACTACTACCACCACCCCAGAGGTCTAACTACTACCACCCCAGAGGTCTATCTACTACCACCCCCCAGAGGTCTATCTACTACCACCACCCCAGAGGTCTATCTACTAGGTCCACCACCCCAGAGGTCTATCTACTACCACCACCCCAGAGGTCTATCTACTACCACCCCAGAGGTCTATCTACTACCACCACCCCAGAGGTCTATACTACCACCACCCCAGAGGTCTATCTACTACCACCACCCCAGAGGTCTAACTCTACCACCACCCCAGAGGTCTATCTACTACCACCACCCCAGAGGTCTATCTACTACCACCACCCCAGAGGTCTATCTACTACCACCACCCCAGAGGTCTATCTACTACCACCACCCCAGAGGTCTAACTACTACCACCACCCCAGAGGTCTATCTACTACCACCACCCCAGAGGTCTATCTACTACCACCACCCCAGAGGTCTATCTACTACCACCACCCCAGAGGTCTAACTACTACCACCACCCCAGAGGTCTAACTACTACCACCCCAGAGGTCTATCTACTACCACCCCAGAGGTCTATCTACTACCACCACCCCAGAGGTCTAACTACTACCACCACCCCAGAGGGGTATCTACTACCACCACCCCAGAGGGGTATCTACTACCACCACCCCAGAGGTCTATCTACTACCACCCCAGAGGTCTAACTACTACCACCACCACCCCAGAGGTCTAACTACTACCACCCCAGAGGTCTATCTACTACCACCCCAGAGGTCTATCTACTACCACCACCCCAGAGGTCTAACTACTACCACCACCCCAGAGGTCTAACTACTACCACCACCCCAGAGGTCTATCTACTACCACCACCCCAGAGGTCTATCTACTACCACCACCCCAGAGGTCTAATGACTACTCTCCTCCTCAGATGCATCCCAAATGGACACCTATTTCCTGCATAGTGCACTACCTTCTACCAGAGCCATATGTGCAAAAAGTAGTGCACTATATAGGGAATAGGGTGGTATAGGGCTCTGGTCTAAAGTAGTGCACTATATAGGGAATAGGGTGGTATAGGGCTCTGGTCTAAAGTAGTGCACTATATAGGGAATAGGGCCCTGGTCTACAGTAGTACTACTATATAGGGAATAGGGTGGTATAGGGCTCTGGTCTAAAGTAGTGCACTATATAGGGAATAGGGCTCTGGTCTAAAGTAGTGCACTATATAGGGAATAGGGTGGTATAGGGCTCTGGTCTAAAGTAGTGCACTATATAGGAATAGGGCTCTGGTCTAAACTAGTGCACTATATAGGGAATAGGGCTCTGGTCTAAACTAGTGCACTATATAGGGAATAGGGCCCTGGTCTAAAGTAGTGCACTATATAGGGAATAGGGTTCTGGTCTGTAGTAGTGTACTATATAGGGAATAGGGTTCTGGTCTATAGTAGTACACTATATAGGGAATAGGGCTCTGGTCTATAGTAGTGTACTATATAGGGAATAGGGCTCTGGTCTATAGTAGTGTACTATATAGAATAGGGCTCTGGTCTAAAGTAGTGTACTATATAGGGAATAGGGCTCTGGTCTATAGTAGTGCACTATATAGGGAACAGGGGGCCATTTGGGATGCAGACTTCTCCTTGCCTGTATCAACTCTGCTACTCTGAAGAGACACGGCCACAAGACTCTCACACTTTTACACTCTCTCTCACACACACACCGACATTTAGAAATAGAAATCACTGAAATGCATGGTCTTGGAGGTACATCATATATCTATGCTGCAGTGGGAACAACTCTTGTATTTGTAATTTGTAGCTGTAGTGGTTCAAAATAAAATAAAAACTAGATCAAACGCTGATGGCATTCGTGTTGAATAAAGTTTTAATTTAATTACGTTTTTAATTTAATTACTCTCCTTATATTTTCAAAGCATTTTTCCGTGATAAATAATATTATATTATATTGTGCTTGCAACTAAACAAAACAAAATGTCAATAAGGTGTGTAAACTGTGTTTTATCCTCCACCTTTAAAACCACTGCTTGGACACTAAGAGGCTTTAACTTAGCATTAATTAACACTTTACTAATGAGAGTGGTGACATTGGTTTCAGTATGATATCGTACAGTACTTACCAGGCTATCCCATTCTGTCGTACAGTACTTACCAGGCTATCCCATTCTGTCGTACAGTACTTACCAGGCTATCCCATTCTGTTGAAAACACAGTGTAACGCTGCCTGCTGTGTGCCTGCTGTGTGCCTGTCAGTGTGTGTGTGTGTGTGTGTGTGTGTGTGTGTGTGTGTGTGTGTGTGTGTGTGTGTGTGTGTGTGTGTGTGTGTGTGTGTGTGTGTGTGTGTGTGTGTGTGTGTGTGTGTGTGTGTGTGTGTGTGTGTGAATCGGATGGTGTTCTCCATCTTGTTCTATGACCCCCATAAGTGTCAGAGGACTGACGATAACTGGTACCACTTTGGGGTATAGTGACCCCCCAAAAAAGGGGTTAAATATATTTTCCCCAAAAAAACTAAACATATTTCCTGAACTTAAAAACTTTATTTTTGACTTGGTCTGTTAACCATCTGAATGTGTTATTCAATGATGTTCTATAGCAGTAAAGGTCAAATACAATATTATAAATCAAAGGCTTATAGACAGCCTTGTTGTCCCTGAGGCACAGAGAGAGTTCTCTGCCTTGTTGTCCCTGAGGCACAGAGAGAGTTCTCTGCCTTGTTGTCCCTGAGGCACAGAGAGAGTTCTCTGCCTTGTTGTCCCTGAGGCACAGAGAGAGTTCTCTGCCTTGTTGTCCCTGAGGCACAGAGAGAGTTCTCTGCCTTGTTGTCCCTGAGGCACAGAGAGAGTTCTCTGCCTTGTTGTCCCTGAGGCACAGAGAGAGTTCTCTGCCTTGTTGTCCCTGAGGCACAGAGAGAGAGAGTTCTCTGCCTTGTTGTCCCTGAGGCATAGAGAGAGAGTTCTCTGCCTTGTTGTCCCTGAGGCACAGAGAGAGAGAGTTCTCTGCCTTGTTGTCCCTGAGGCACAGAGAGAGTTCTCTGCCTTGTTGTCCCTGAGGCATAGAGAGAGAGAGTTCTCTGCCTTGTTGTCCCTGAGGCACAGAGAGAGAGAGTTCTCTGCCTTGTTGTCCCTGAGGCACAGAGAGAGTTCTCTGCCTTGTTGTCCCTGAGGCACAGAGAGAGAGAGTTCTCTGCCTTGTTGTCCCTGGAGGCACAGAGAGAGAGTTCTCTGCCTTGTTGTCCCTGAGGCATAGAGAGAGAGAGTTCTCTGCCTTGTTGTCCCTGAGGCATAGAGAGAGAGAGTTCTCTGCCTTGTTGTCCCTGAGGCATAGAGAGAGAGAGTTCTCTGCCTTGTTGTCCCTGAGGCACAGAGAGAGTTCTCTGCCTTGTTGTCCCTGAGGCATGGAGAGTTCTCTGCCTTGTTGTCCCTGAGGCAT
>NW_025749149.1:0-27140 GCF_021184085.1 Oncorhynchus gorbuscha
ATTAGCAACTGAGACTGAGTAGCAGGCTGTTTATTTTGGGCAACTTATTCATTCAAGCTACTCAATACTGCCCCCCAGCCATAAGAAGTTATTAAACAGTTTGGAAAATTCCAGAAAATGATGTCATGGCTTTAGAAGCTTCTGATAGGCTAATTGACATCATTTGAGTCAATTGGAGGTGTACCTGTGGATGTATTTCAAGGCCTACCTTCAAACTCAGTGCCTCTTTGCTTGACATCATGGGAAAATAAAAAATAAATAAGCCAAGACCATGCAGCCGTCATACAGCTCAGGAAGGAGACGCATTCTGTCTCCTAGAGATGAACGTACTTTGGCACGAAAAGTGCAAATCAATCCCAGAACAACAGCACAGGACCTTGTGAAGATGCTGGAGGAAATAGGTACAAAAGTATCTATATCCACAGTAAAACGAGTCTTATATCGACATAACCTGAAAGGCCGCTCAGCACGGAAGAAGCCACTGCTCCAAAACCGCCATTAATAAGCCAGACTATGGTTTGTAACTGCAAATGGGGACAAAGATCGTACTTATTGCAGAAATGTCCTCTGGTCTGATGAAACAAAAATAGAACTGTTTGGCTATAATGACCATTGTTATGTTTGTAGGGAAAAGGGGGATGCTTGCAAGCTGAAGAACACCATCTCAACCGTGAAGCATGCTGGTGGCAGCATCATGTTGTGGGGGTGCTTTGCAACAGTCAGGAAGTTAAAGCTTGGTCGTAAACGGGTCTTCCAAATGGACAATGACCCCAAGCATACTTCCAAAGTTGTGGCAAATTGGCTTAAGGACAACAAAGTCAACGTATTTGCCATCACAAAGCCCTGACCTCAATCCTATAGAACATTTGTGTGCAGAACTGAAAAAGTGTGTGCGAGCAAGGAGGCCTACAAACCTGACTCAGTTACACCAGCTCTGTCAGGAGGAATGGGCCAAAATTCACCCAACATATTGTGGGAAGCATGTGGAAGGCTACCCAAAACATTTGACCCAAGTCAAACAATTTAAAGGCAATGCTACCAAATACTAATTCAACTTCTGACCCACTGGGAATGTGCTGAAAGAAATAAAAGCAGAAAGAAATAATTTTCTCTACTATTTTTCTGACATTTCACATTCTTAAAATAAAGTGGTGATCCTAACTGACCTAAGACAGGGCATTTTTACTAGGATTAAATGTCAGGAATTGTGAAAAACTGAGTTTAAATGTATTTGGCTACGGTGTATGTAAACGTCCGACTTCAACTGTATTTGAACATGACAGGATGCCAATCAAACAAAGGGAATGTGGTAGAATGTCAGTTGGAAAGTTATAAAGCTGAACAATTAATCAAATGGACACCAGAGTATTTACATTGACCCCCCCATTTGTTTTGTGCACTGCTGCTACTCGCTGTTTATTATCTATGCAGTCACTTCACCCCTACCTACATGTACAAGTTACCTCAACTAACCTGTAACCTGTCCCCTGCACACTGACTCGGTACCCCCTGTATATAGCCTCGTTATTTTGTTGCTTCTTATTTTTTACTCTAGTTTATTTGGTAAATATTTTCTTAACTCTTCTTGAACTGCACTGTTGGTTAAGGGCTTGTAAGTAAGCATTTCACGGTAAGATCTACACTCTATCTATTCTACTGTATCATTTTAATCATTTTAGTCAATAAGATTCTTGCTACGTAAGCTTAACTTCCTGAACATTCGAGACGTGTAGTCCACTTGTCATTCCAATCTCCTTTGCATTAGCGTAGCCTCTTCCGTAGCCTGTCAACTATGTGTCTGTCTATCCCTGCTCTCTCCTCTCTGCACAGACCATACAAACGCTCCACACCGCGTGGACGCGGCCACCCTAATCTGGTGGTCCCAGCGCGCACGACCCACGTGGAGTTCCAGGTCTCCGGTAGTCTCTGGAACTGCCGATCTGCGGCCAACAAGGCAGAGTTCATCTCAGCCTATGCCTCCCTCCAGTCCCTCGACTTCTTGGCACTGACGGAAACATGGATCACCACAGACAACACTGCTACTCCTACTGCTCTCTCTTCGTCCGCCCACTTGTTCTCGCACACCCCGAGAGCTTCTGGTCAGCGGGGTGGTGGCACCGGGATCCTCATCTCTCCCAAGTGGTCATTCTCTCTTTCTCCCCTTACCCATCTGTCTATCGCCTCCTTTGAATTCCATGCTGTCACAGTTACCAGCCCTTTCAAGCTTAACATCCTTATCATTTATCGCCCTCCAGGTTCCCTCGGAGAGTTCATCAATGAGCTTGATGCCTTGATAAGCTCCTTTCCTGAGGACGGCTCACCTCTCACAGTGCTGGGCGACTTTAACCTCCCCACGTCTACCTTTGACTCATTCCTCTCTGCCTCTTTCTTTCCACTCCTCTCCTCTTTTGACCTCACCCTCTCACCTTCCCCCCCCCTACTCACAAGGCAGGCAATACGCTCAACCTCATCTTTACTAGATGCTGTTCTTCCACTAACCTCATTGCAACTCCCCTCCAAGTCTCCGACCACTACCTTGTATCCTTTTCCCTCTCGCTCTCATCCAACACCTCCCACACTGCCCCTACTCGGATGGTATCGCGCCGTCCCAACCTTCGCTCTCTCTCCCCCCGCTACTCTCTCCTCTTCCATCCTATCATCTCTTCCCTCTGCTCAAACCTTCTCCAACCTATCTCCTGATTCTGCCTCCTCAACCCTCCTCTCCTCCCTTTCTGCATCCTTTGACTCTCTATGTCCCCTATCCTCCAGGCCGGCTCGGTCCTCCCCTCCCGCCCCGTGGCTCGACGACTCATTGCGAGCTCACAGAACAGGGCTCCGGGCAGCCGAGCGTAAATGGAGGAAAACTCGCCTCCCTGCGGACCTGGCATCCTTTCACTCCCTCCTCTCTACATTTTCCTCCTCTGTCTCTGCTGTTAAAGCAATTTTCTACCACTCTAAATTCCAAGCATCTGCCTCTAACCATAGGAAGCTCTTTGGCACCTTCTCCTCCCTCCTGAATCCTCCCCCTCCCCCCTCCTCCCTCTCTGCAGATGACTTCGTCAACCATTTTGAAAAGAAGGTCAACGACATCCGATCCTCGTTTGCTAAGTCAAACGGCACCGCTGCTTCTGCTCACACTGCCCTACCCTGTGCTCTGACCTCTTTCACCCTCTCTCTCCAGATGAAATCTCGCGTCTTGTGACGGCCGGCCGCCCAACAACCTGCCCGCTTGACCCTATCCCCTCCTCTCTTCTCCAGACCATTTCCGGAGACCTTCTCCCTTACCTCACCTCGCTCATCAACTCATCCCTGACCGCTGGCTACGTCCCTTCCGTCTTCAAGAGAGCGAGAGTTGCACCCCTTCTGAAAAAACCTACACTCGATCCCTCCGATGTCAACAACTACAGACCAGTATCCCTTCTTTCTTTTCTCTCCAAAACTCTTGAACGTGCCGTCCTTGGCCAGCTCTCCCGCTATCTCTCTCTGAATGACCTTCTTGATCCAAATCAATCAGGTTTCAAGACTAGTCATTCAACTGAGACTGCTCTTCTCTGTATCACGGAGGCGCTCCGCACTGCTAAAGCTAACTCTCTCTCCTCTGCTCTCATCCTTCTAGACCTATCGGCTGCCTTCGATACTGTGAACCATCAGATCCTCCTTTCCACCCTCTCCGAGTTGGGCATCTCCGGCGCGGCCCACGCTTGGATTTCGTCCTACATGACAGGTCGCTCCTACCAGGTGGCGTGGCGAGAATCTGTCTCCTCACCACGCGCTCTCACCACTGGTGTCCCCCAGGGCTCTGTTCTAGGCCCTCTCCTATTCTCGCTATACACCAAGTCACTTGGCTCTGTCATAACCTCACATGGTCTCTCCTATCATTGCTATGCAGACGACACACAATTAATCTTCTCCTTTCCCCCTTCTGATGACCAGGTGGCGAATCGCATCTCTGCATGTCTGGCAGACATATCAGTGTGGATGACGGATCACCACCTCAAGCTGAACCTCGGCAAGACGGAGCTGCTCTTCCTCCCGGGGAAGGACTGCCCGTTCCATGATCTCGCCATCACGGTTGACAACTCCATTGTGTCCTCCTCCCAGAGCGCTAAGAACCTTGGCGTGATCCTGGACAACACCCTGTCGTTCTCAACTAACATCAAGGCGGTGGCCCGTTCCTGTAGGTTCATGCTCTACAACATCCGCAGAGTACGACCCTGCCTCACACAGGAAGCGGCGCAGGTCCTAATCCAGGCACTTGTCATCTCCCGTCTGGATTACTGCAACTCGCTGTTGGCTGGGCTCCCTGCCTGTGCCATTAAACCCCTACAACTCATCCAGAACGCCGCAGCCCGTCTGGTGTTCAACCTTCCCAAGTTCTCTCACGTCACCCCGCTCCTCCGCTCTCTCCACTGGCTTCCAGTTGAAGCTCGCATCCGCTACAAGACCATGGTGCTTGCCTACGGAGCTGTGAGGGGAACGGCACCTCAGTACCTCCAGGCTCTGATCAGGCCCTACACCCAAACAAGGGCACTGCGTTCATCCACCTCTGGCCTGCTCGCCTCCCTACCACTGAGGAAGTACAGCTCCCGCTCGGCCCAGTCAAAACTGTTCGCTGCTCTGGCCCCCCAATGGTGGAACAAACTCCCTCACGACGCCAGGACAGCGGAGTCAATCACCACCTTCCGGAGACACCTGAAACCCCACCTCTTTAAGGAATACCTAGGATAGGATAAGTAATCCTTCTCACCCCCCCCTTTAAGATTTAGATGCACTATTGTAAAGTGACTGTTCTACTGGATGTCATAAGGTGAATGCACCAATTTGTAAGTCGCTCTGGATAAGAGCGTCTGCTAAATGACTTAAATGTAAATGTATTCAGCGCATGTTACAAATACAGTTTGATTTGATTTGAATGTGTCAATTTAGAAGGTGTGGTTGATAAGTCTCATGAGGCCGTATTGGCAGCATAGGCTGAGAGCTCCTGTAGATATTCCACATAATTAGTTGATTTTAGGTGCTTTTTGTTTTTGATAACTAATTTAATTTTGATCCAATATATCTACCTGTCTTGCGCATCGGAACTGCAAAAATGCGGCAGCTCAATTTGTTTGGTTTGCTTAGCTAGCCAGATTCTTGTTTCACCACTCAGAGCGTGAGAGGACTGCAGTGCTGAGCTGGCAGAGGGCTGCCTCACTGTGAAGATGACTAGTAATCTGAATGATGTGTGGGGAGCTTTTAGCGCCCGTATTGCCAGCAGAAAACATCACTCAAGTGGGTGCTACACGTCACTAGTGGATTATTTGTTCAGTGGCTACAGTGGGCTGAGAATAACATCTGAGGACAACTCCAGCGAGACAACTCCATCACCGCAATTACCAACCCTGTCCCAACTCGGCTGCTACCCACTCAGCTCGACTACCAACCCTGTCCCAACTCGGCTGCTACCCACTCAGCTCGACTACCAACCCTGTCCCAACTCGGCTGCTACCCACTCAGCTCGACTACCAACCCTGTCCCAACTCGGCTGCTACCCACTCAGCTCGACTACCAACCCTGTTCCAACTCGGCTGCTACCCACCCAGCTCGACTACCAACCCTGTCCCAACTCGGCTGCTACCCACTCAGCTCGACTACCAACCCTGTCCCAACTCGGCTGCTACCCACCCAGCTCGACTACCACCCCCCCAGCTCGACCACCACCCACCCAGCTCGACCACCACCCACCCAGCTCGATTACCAGCCCTGTCCCAACTCGGCTGCTACCCACTCAGCTCGATTACCAACCCTGTCCCAACTCGGCTGCTACCCACCCAGCTCGACTACCACCCACCCAGCTCGACCACCACCCACCCAGCTCGATTACCAACCCTGTCCCAACTCGGCTGCTACCCACCCAGCTCGACTACCACCCCCCAGCTCGACCACCACCCACCCAGCTCGACCACCACCCACCCAGCTCGACCACCACCCACCAAGCTCGATTACCAACCCTGTCCCAACTCGGCCGCTACCCACCCAACTCGACCACCACCCACCCAGCTCGACCACCACCCACCCAGCTCGACCACCACCCACCCAGTTCGACTACCACCCACCCAGCTCGACTACCACCCACCCAGCTCGACTACCACCCACCCAGCTCGACCACCACCCACCCAGCTCGACCACCACCCACCCAGCTCGACCACCACCCACCCAGCTCGACCACCACCCACCCAGCTCGACTATCACCCACCCAACTACCACCCACCCAGCTCGACCACCACCCACCCAACTCGACTATCACCCACCCAACTACCACCCACCCAGCTCGACCACCACCCACCCAACTCGACTACCACCCACCCAGTTCGACCACCACCCACCCAGCTCGACCACCACCCACCACCCCCCAGCTCGACTACCACCCACCCAGCTCGACTACCACCCACCCAGCACGACTACCACCCACCCAGCTTGACTACCACCCACCCAGCTCGACCACCACCCACCCAACTACCACCCACCCAGTTCGACCACCACCCACCCAGTTCCACTACCACCCCCCAGTTCGACCATCACCCACCCAGCTCGACCATCACCCACCCAGCTCGACCACCACCCACCACCCCCCCCACAGCTCGACCAAGCAGTAACAACCTCTGAAGCTAGAGACTTGATGCTTGTTTGATACTTTTCAAGCAATTCAAGATGTTGTTGTTTTGTGTATTGCAATTCAGCTTTTAGCTGCCAAGTACAGGCTACATGTACGACACTACTACAACATAAGAGTGTTGATTTGAAACACTTTACATCCATTCTATTTCATGGCCATTCTAAATCAAAAGAATACAATTACATTTGCATGTGATGACATCGCAATAGCGGAGTACCAAAAAGATGGCGGCACCCATGTACCACAAATGCCTTGTTTGCTCAGTTCACCATATTGTACAATGCTCTCCTTTGCTCTTTTTGTGAGTCGTCATTAGCACAGTATACATGATCCTGATTCTAGCTCCAAGACACCGGCAGCAATGATGACGAGATGTTGTACCCACTGTGACTATTAAAACCTACCCTAACCAGAAACCGTGGATGGATGGCAGCATTCACGCAAAACTGAAAGAGCAATCCACTGCATTTAAGCATGGAAAGAGGTCTGAGAATACGTCTGAATATAAACCGTGTAACTATTCCCTCCGCAAGGCAATCAAACAAGTGAAATGCCAGTACAGGGACAAGGTGGAGTTGCAATTCAACGGCTCATACATGAGAGGTATGTGGCAGGGACTACAGACAATCAGACTACAAAAAGAAAACCAGCCACGTCAAGGACACCAACATCACACTTCCAGACAAACTAAACACCTTCTTTGCCCGCTTTGAGGATAATAGTGTAACCGTCGCGGCCCGTTAACAAGGACTGCGCCCCCCCTCCTTCTCCGTGACCGACGTAAGACATTTAAACGTGTTAACCCTCGCAAGGCTGCCGGCCCAGACAGCATCCCTAGTTGCATCCTCAGTGCATGCACAGACCAGCTGGCTGGTGTGTTTACAGACATATTCAATCGCTCCCTATCCAAGTCTGCTGTCCCCACATGCTTCAAGATGGCCACAATTGTCCCTGTACCCAAGAAGGCAAAGATAACTGAACTAAATGACTACCGCCCCGTAGCACTCACTTCTGTCATCATGAAGTGCTTTGAGAGACT
This sequence comes from Oncorhynchus gorbuscha, assembly GCF_021184085.1. Classification (NCBI taxonomy): domain Eukaryota; kingdom Metazoa; phylum Chordata; class Actinopteri; order Salmoniformes; family Salmonidae; genus Oncorhynchus; species Oncorhynchus gorbuscha. The sequence continues at coordinate 7,695 of NW_025749149.1, forward strand.
AGTCAAGGGTCATATCACCTCCACATTACCGGCCACCCTAGACCCACTTCAGTTCGCATATCGCCCAAACAAGTCCACAGACGATGCAATAGCCATCACACTGCCCTATCCCATCTGGACAACAGGAATGCCTATGTAAGAATGCTGTTCATTGACTACAGTTCAGCACTCAACAACATAGTACCCTCCAAGCTCCTAATTAAGCTGGAGGCCCTGGGTCTCAACCCCACCCTGTGCAATTGGGTCCTGAACGTTCTGCCCCGCAGGTGGTGAAGGCAGGAAACAACGTCCCCACCTCGCTGACCCTCAACACTGGGGCCCCACAGTTGCATCAAAGCTGGGCTAAGAGCCTAAAGAACAGCTTCTATCTCAAGGCCATCCGACTGCTAAACAGCATTCACTAACTCAGAGGTAGGATGCTGACTACATTGAGACCCAATATCTGGCCACTAGATTAAATGGATCACTAGTCACTTTAAACAATGTTTAAATATCTTACATTACTCATATAATTTGTATATACTGTCCTCAACTGGCAGCTTCATTAAATAGTACTAGAGGTCGACCGATTATGGTTTTTCAACGCCGATACCGATTATTGGAGGACCAAAAAACCCGATCCTGATTAATCGGCCGATTTGTATATATATATACAGTGGGGAGAACAAGTATTTGATACACTGACAATTTTGCAGGTTTTCCTAGTTACAAAGCATGTAGAGGTCTGTCATTTTTATCATAGGTACACTTCAACTGTGAGAGACGGAATCTAAAACAAAAATCCAGAAAATCACATTGTATGATTTTTAAGTAATTCATTTGGTCTAAAGAAGGCCAGTTTTATTGCTTCTTTAATCAGGACAACAGTTTTCAGCTATGCTAACATAGCAAAAGGGTTTTCTAATGATCAATTAGCCTTTTGAAAATGATAAACTTGGATTAGCTAACACAACGTGCCATTGGTACACAGGAGTGATGGTTGCTGAAAATAGGCCTCTGTACGCCTATGTAGATATTCCAAAGAAATTCTGTTTCCAGCTACAGTAGTCATTTACAACATTAACAATGTCTACACTGTATTTCTGATCAACTTGATGTTATTTTTAGTGGGCAGAAATGTGCTTTTCTTTCAAAAACAAGGACATTTCTTAGTGACCCCAAACTGTTGAACGGTAGTTTATGTTTGAGAGAGTGTGTGTTAATATCTGCTCTCATATGAATCATTTATTGTTTGACACCTGGCCAATCAGGTGATGTGGCGGGGCAGAGCACTGATGTGTCAGGCCATGACTCCTGATAGGCTCCCTGCAAATCATCAGGATGCATCACGCTAGAAGTTGGCCTTTCGGCACAGATCTGGGATCAGCTTACCACCCTTAATTCCTAACCTTCACCACTAGGGAGAAAAACACGAAACAGACCTTACATCAGCATGTAGGGCCAACATCATTGTACTCCTATCGGCTCATCCCAACATGGGCTACACCCACAACACCTGAGAAAGTCACCTAGCCTAACCAGAGGCAGATTCCAGTTTAACGGAAACTGTGGTTGGGAACGTTTGTCTTTTCTGCCCCGTCAGTTCCAGGTAGCACACAGTAGTTGATAGATGGAATTTTTCATTTATTTTATTTAACCTTTACTTAACTAGGCACGTCAGTTAAGAACAAATTATTATTTACAATGACAGCCTACCCAGGCCAAACCTTAACTTGGACGATGCTGGGCCAATTGTGCGCCACCCTATGAGACTCCCAATCACAGCCTGGAATCGAACCAGGGTCTGAAGTGATGCCTCTAGCACTGAGATGCAGTGTCTTGGGGCTCCCGATAGGAACAGGCTTGGCAGAAGTCCTCTCTGATGGAGGTGTAATTGAGGACAAGAGGGCAGGGCCTTTATGCTATGTCATGGTAGGGTGGGTGGAATAGCACAGACATGCCATGTCAGCATAATCAAGACTCCTGCTACGGTCTACTGTACTGTTTTGAGTTGGTATCAGGGCACCTGGGAGTCAGTGCTGTGCTCATCACTGACCGAAAATCCCCATGCATGAAATACAAAGACAGACAGACACAGAGACAGATAGACAGACCCCAGTGGCGGATTTAGGCATATGCGACATGGGCCCAGGGGCCGCTGTCCCCCGCAAAAATGACAAAATAAAAATACAAAAAAAGTAAAATACTCCGTATGGTGACATTTGCACGATCAGTTTTCTATCACTCATTTGCACGTCATGTCAATGATATCATGTCACCATGTGGGACTGTGGGTCAATTAACGTTGTCGGAATGGGCGCCCTGATTCTAGTGAGCTCCTCAGAAGTACGAGATGGGGAGGGGGTAGGTTGACCTCAGGTCTGCCCACTGGAAGCCCGAGGTAGGGTGTGTGGGGGTAGGTTGACCTCAGGTCTCCCCAATGGAAGCCCGAGGTAGGGTGTGTGGGGGTAGGTTGACCTCAGGTCTCCCCAATGGAAGCCCGAGGTAGGGTGTGTGGGGGTAGGTTGACCTCAGGTCTGCCCACTGGAAGCTCGAGGTAGGGGAGGGGGTAGGTTGACCTCAGGTCTCCCCAATGGAAGCCCAAGGTAGGGTGTGTGGGGGTAGGTTGACCTCAGGTCTCCCCATTGGAAGCTCAAGGTAGGGGAAGGGGTAGGTTGACCTCAGGTCTCCCCAATGGAAGCCCGAGGTAGGGTGTGTGGGGGTAGGTTGACCTCAGGTCTCCCATTGGAAGCTCGAGGTAGGGGAAGGGGTAGGTTGACCTCAGGTCTCCCCACTGAAAGCCCGAGGTAGGGGGAGTGGGGGTAGGTTGACCTCAGGTCTCCCCACTGAAAGCCCGAGGTAGGGTGTGTGGGGGTAGGTTGACCTCAGGTCTCCCCATTGGAAGCTCGAGGTAGGGGAAGGGGGTAGGTTGACCTCAGGTCTCCCCACTGAAAGCCCGAGGTAGGGGGAGTGGGGGTAGGTTGACCTCAGGTCTCCACACTAGAAGCCCAAGGTAGGGGGAGTGGTGGGATCTATCAAATAGCGCACCTCTAACTTTGTACAGTACTAATGCAATTATTCATGCAATTAGTGGTGACATTTAGTTTGTGTGTTTATTGTGTGAAGTGCAATAATCAGGTTCTCATCTTTATAAGCATCTTATTTCATTTGTGTATTTGTGTGATTTAGTATTATTTTACAATTTTGTTTAATTTGTGTGTTTTTTGTTAGCAATAGGGTAATAATGTAATGATTATTTTCTCTTTTATATACTACAATTTGTTTCTATTTGTCTTTGTTACTTATTTTTTATATTTATGAGTCTTATATTTTTGTTTCGATGTTTCTATAGTTTTTAAATCATGATTATTTATTTGCGTTGTTCCAAATGTCTGGGGGGGGGTGTCACCCAACTTAGAAGACAAGAGGGGAAAGGGAGGGAGATGTCCGATCTCTGCCTGCTACAGAGTTCCACGGGAGAACGTGTAGAGATATGGAGCAGTACAGAAAAACAACAGGTAGGTGACTTCAGTTTAATCAGGGAGTTCCCGCTGTGTAGAATGTGTCAGAAGAATTAAAAATACCCAGCCAAACATGTTAGCAATGCACTCTGGCAATGTTAACCTTCTCTGTGGAATGGTTTGCGTGACCCGCGAGGTTACATAGAAGACATTTAAACATTAAAAGGAATGTTCTGGGAATGTGTAAGATCCTAGAAATTAGAGTACACACCCACGGATGAACCGGCATCATTTCTGGTTCAGTTGTCTAAGCATGTATCACTCATACAAGTCCACACAGATACAGGGAACTAATGTCTAGAGAGAGAAGAAAAAAATAACATTTGTTTTGAGGTAGAGTACCTTATGATAAGCTGTAGACCACACTATCTACCAAGAGAGTTCTCATCTATAATATTCATAGCCGTCTATTTACCACAACAGAACGAAGCTGGCACTAAGACCGCTCTCAACCAACTATAAGGCCATAAGCAAAGAAGAAAATGCTCACCCAGAAGCGGCACTCCCAGAGTTAACAAATTCCTAGACCACCTTTACTCCACACAGAGATGCATACAAAGCTTTCCCCCACCCTCCATTTGGCAAATCTGACCATAATTCTATCCTCCGGATTCCTGAGTACAAGCAAAAACTAAAGCAGGAAGTACCAGTAACTCGCTAAACACGGAAGTGGTCAGATGACGCGGATGCTACACTACAGAACTGTTTTGCTAGCACAGACTGGAATATGGTCTAGGATTCATCCAATGGTAATGAGGAGAATACCACCTGTCACTGGCTTCATCAATAAGTGCATCGACGATGTCGTCCCCACAGTGACTGTACGTACATATTCCAACCAGAAGCCATGGATTACAGGCAACTTCTGCATCGAGCTAAAGGCTAGAGCTGTCGCTTTCAAGGAGCAGGAGAATAATCCAGACGTTTATAAGAAATCTCGCTATACCCTCAGACAAACCATCAAACAAGCAAAGCATCAATACAGGATTAAGATTGAATCCTACTACACCGGTGCTGACGCTCGTCAGATGTGGCAGGACTTGAAAACTATTATGGACAACAAAGGGAAACTCTGACGCGAGTTGCCCAGTGACGCGAGCCTACCAGACGAGCTAAATGCCTTTTATGCTCGCTTCGAGGCAAGCAACACTGAAGCATGCACGCGAGCACCAGCTGTTCTGGATGACTGTGTGATAACGCTCTCGGTAGCTGATATGAACAACTCCTTAAATAGGTCAACATTCACAAAGCCGCTGGGCCAGACAGAATACCAGGATGTGTACTCAAAGCATGTGCGGACCAACTGTCAAGTGTCTTCACTGACATTTTCAACCTCTCCCTGACCGAGTCAGTAACACCTACATGTTTCAAGCAGACCACCATAGTCCATGTGCACAAGGAAACGAAGGTAACCTGCCTAAATGATTACCGCCCTGTAGCACCATGAACTGCTTTGAAAGGCTGGTCATGGCTCACATGAACAGCATCCTCCTGGACACCAAAGACCCACTCCACCCGCATACCGCCCAAACAGATCCACAGATGACGCAATCTCAATCACACTCCACACTGCCCTTTCAAAAGGAACACCTATGTAAGAATGCTGTTCATTGACGACAGCTCAGCGTTCAACACCATCGTGCCCACGAAGCTCATCACTAAGCTAAGGACTCTGGAACTAAACACCTCCCTCTGCAACTGGATTTTGGACATCCTGACCGGCCACCCCCAGGTGGTAAGAGTAGGCAACAACACATCTGCCACGCTGATCCTTAACACGGGGGCCCCTCAGGGGTGTGTACTTAGTCCACTCCTGTACTCCCTGTTCACCCACGACTGCGTGGCCAAACACGACTCCAACACCATCATTAAGTTTGCTGACGACACAACAGTGGTATGCCTGATCACCGACAACGATGAGACGGACTATAGGGAGGAGGTCAGAGAACTGGCAGTGTGGTGCCAGGACAACAACCTCTCCCTCAGTGTGTGCAAGACAAATGAGCTGATTGTAGAGTACAGGAAAAGGCGGGCTTGAACAGGCCCCCATTAACATCGACGGGGCTGTAGTGGAGCGGATTGAGTGGGTTTCCTTGGCGTCCACATCACCAACAAACTATCATGGTCCAAACATACCAAGACAGTAATGAAGAGGGCACGACAAAACCTATTCCCCCAAGATTTGGCATGGGTCCCCAGATCCTCAAAAGGATCTACAGCTGCAACATCGAGAGCATCCTGACCGATTGCATGACCGCCTGGTATGGCAACTGCTCGGCATCTGACCGTAAGGTGCTACACAGAGGGTAGTGCGTACAGCCCAGTACATCACTGGGGCCAAGCTTCCTGCCATCCAGGACTGATATAATAGGCAGTGTCAGAGTAAAGCCCATATAATTGTCAGAGACTCCAGTCACCCAAGTTATAGACTGTTTTCTCTGCTACCACAAGGCAGGCAGTACTGGAGCACCAAGTGTAGGACCAAAAGACTCCTCAACAGCTTCTACCCGCAAGCCATAAGACTGCTGAACAATTAATCAAATCGCACCAGACTATTTACATTGACAGACCCACCTCTCCCTTCTGTACACTACAAATTACCTCAACTAGCATGTACCCCTCCACACTGACTCGGTACCGGTGCCCCCTGTATATAGCCTCGTTAGTATTATTCTAATTATGTTATTATTTTTTACTTTTGTCTATTTGGTAAATATTTTCTTAACTCTTCTTGAACTGCACTGTTGGTTAAGGGCTTGAAAGTAAGTATTTCACGGTAAGATCTACATTTGTTGTATGTGAGAAATAACATTTGATTTGATATACAAGTACATATTTACATACCAATTAGGGGAGATTCAAATCTTAATCACGGCGAGCCGTGTGTCTGGCGATACGTTAGGGCGTTTCTACGGTAATGAGATAGGACTCGGCTGTGCTCCCTCATCCAGACGCTGATGCGGCGGCAGACAACTCCTTGCCGCCATCGGTACTGGCGGCGAGACGTCCCTGGAACCAGCCAACGGCATGATCCGGTAATATACCGTTAATTATATCTTAAATACCAACAAGGTGCGAGCCGCCACCCGTGGATAACGTGCCAAATGGGAAGGAGAAAAATGATAAACATATTTCAAATGCGGTGACTTGAACCGGAGTGTCTATCAACTGTCAATCAAATGCCAGCTTCCCTAACGTATGGCCTCTTAATTAGGCATATTCAGACTCATAATGACAGGATCATCTTAAAGGGGTGCATGTCGTTGACTGGCGTCTTGTGGATGATATCAGAACAACTCATGTGTAGTATGAATAGAGGAATGGAAACGGGTCAGAGAGATGGACACAGGCTGCTGTTGGCTTACCCATCTCCTTTCAAAGCTCTTCAGCCTAAAAAGGCTAACATGGTAAGTTGATGAAAGTTAATAGATGACAAATTATTATGGACAAATCTACCCAGAAGCGCAGCTCATAAACCAGTGATCAGAGAGAACCTGCCCAAGGCTCCCACTTCCCTCTGTGGTTTCAGACTGAGTTCCGTTCCAAACCTCAAACCACCAGCCCATGTCAGCTAAAAGAACAAACCACAAAGGTGTCGTTGAATAGACTTTAAAAACAGCGAGAGGACCTGCAGACTGCTTCCTGTAGACTCTCATCAGTCCTAAAACACATCTCCTTACTCCAACTTCCTCTTTCTCTGCACCTCTCACACCACACCCCTCATAAAGCCTCATCAAGGCCCACCTAAGGTAAACTCAGGAAAAACGCCTGGCACTAATTATGACATCACTTCCTGGGATAGAAATCTGAGTGCTGATGATGTAGTCCGGGAGGAAACAGACTGTTTAATGCCTAGACGCAACAGAGGAGTTTACATTATTCATTTTCACACTCTCCCTTCACCTTTACCTCTCCTCCTCCACAGATCAGTGTGAACTATGACATGAGGTTGAATGAGGCATGGATTCTTATAATAATAATAATAATATATGCCATTTAGCAGACGCTTTTATCCAAAGCGACTTACAGTCATGTGTGCATACATTCTACGTATGGGTGGTCCCGGGGATCGAACCCACTACCCTGGCGTTACAAGCGCCATGCTCTACAAACTGAGCTACACAGGACCACATCACCTTCCTCATAGCCAAATCAGCTCTTTACCCTTCAGAGAGAAAACTTTCACATTTGATCTATAGGAGCAGACTATTATTTAAGCAATAAGGCACGGGGGTCTGTGTTATATGGCCAATATACCACGGCTTAGGGCTGTTTTTTATGCACAACGCAATGAAGAGTGCCTGAATACAGCCCTTAGCTGTAAGACTACATACCACAAACCCCCAAGGTGCCTTATTGCTATTATAAACTGGTTACCAACGTAATTAGAGCAGTAAAAATACATGTTTTGTCATACCTGTGGTATACGGTCCGATATACCATGGCTGTCAGCCAATCAGCATGACATTGAAAGGCAGAAATGGTGAGAAATGGTGAGGGTGCATCTACTGAGGGGAAGAGGGGAAGAGAAGGGACTAGAGGTGAGGGTGTATCTACTGAGGAGAAGGGACTAGATGTGAGGGTGTATCTACTGAGGAGAAGAGGAGAGTAGAAGGTACTAGAGATGAGGGTGTATCTACTGAGGAGAAGGGACTAGAGGTGAGGGTGTATCTACTGAGGAGAAGAGGAGAAGGTACTAGAGGTGAGGGTATATCTACTGAGGAGAAGAGAAGGTACTATAGCTACTATATTTACAGGACTAAAAGCTAACCTTGGACACATGCACAACTCAAACTTCTGTTCTAATACTGTAGAGAGAAGAAAGGGACAAAGATATTGCAGTGGAGGGTGTGTGAGTAGGGGAGGAGAGAGAAAGGGGGAAAGACAGAGGAGAGGTGATGTTGGGCGAGTGAGGAGGAGGTTGTTTCCCCAAACACGCCCCCCTCATGGTGTGATGTGAGGGGTGGGGCAGGAAGGAGAGGCCAGGGCAGGGTGATCCCTGGATACCCTGCAGGGGTTTGGGCAGAAGGCCAGGCACACACCCCCTTTGGCACCTGCTAGACACACCCTCCTCTCTGATGCCCATAGCAGTGACATCAGCAGCACTCGTCTCCACTAACCAGCCAAGCACTGTTGTTTGTCAGGTAGGATGTGAATGATTATGGTTTAGCTGAACCTGACACTACAGTCACAACAAATGAGAACAGACATTTTGTTACAAACTGTTACTATAATTTCTTCCGAAGGACAGAAGGCCAACTTAAAAAAGCTCACTATAATGATAGATGAGTGAGAAGAATGAGAAAGGGTGGAGAAGAGAGAAATTATTATTATAAATGCAGAGAGCCCTCCTGTACACACAGGAAACTTGCTGAAACTCAGCCTTCTCTAATATTCACTGCTACACATGCTTTAGTGCTCCACTCCTCGCTCGCCCAAGCAAGCAAGGACCCCTTCCACTCTCTAACACAATCTCACCAGACAAAGTTCTGAGCCACACAGACAGAAGCAAATACAGTTGAAGTCGGAAGTTTACATACACCTTAGCCAAATACATTTAAACTCCGTTTTTCATAATTCCTGACATTTAATCCTAGTAGAAAATCCCTGTCTAAGGTCAGTTAAAATAAAGTGGTGATCCTAAGAATGTAAAATGTCAGAATAGTACAACATGATGCTGCCACCCTCATGCTTCACGGGTTGGGATGGTGTTCTTCGGCTTGCAAGCCGGCCCCTTTTTCCTCCAAACATAACGATGGTCATTATGGCCAAACAGTTCTATTTTTGTTTCATCAGACCAGAGGACATTTTTCCAAAATGTACAATCTTTGTCCCCATGTGAAGTTGCAAACAGTAGTCTGGCTTTTTATGCCGGTTTTGGAGCAGTGGCTTCTTCCTTGCTGAGCGGCCTTTCAGGTTATGTAGATATAGGATTCGTATTACTGTGGATATAGATTCCTTTCTACCCGTTTCCTCCAGCATCATCACAAGGTCCTTTGCTGTTGTTCTGGGATTGATGTGCACTTTTCGCACAAAAGTATGTTCATCTCTAGGAAACAGAACACGTCTACTTCCTGAGCGGTATGACGGCTGCGTGGTCCCATGGTGTTTATACTTGCGTACTATTGTTTGTACAGTTGAACGTGGTACCCACAAGCCTTTGGAAATTGCTCCCAAGGATGAACCAGACTAAAATATTTCTTTCTGAGGTCTTGGCTGATTTCTTTAGATTTTCCCATGATGTCAAACAAATAGGCACTGCTTTTAAAGGTAGGCCTTGAAATACATCCACAGGTACACCTCCAATAGGCTAATTGACAAGCTGTTTAAAGGCACAGTCAACTTAGTGTATGTAAACTTCTGACCCACTGGAATTGTGATACAGTGAATTATAAGTGACATAATCTATCTGTAAACAATTTCTGGAAAAATTACTTGTGTCATGCACAAAGTAGATGTCCTAACCGACTTGCCAAAACTATAGTTTGTTAACAAGAAATTTATATAGTGGTTGAAAAATGAGTTTTAATGACTCCAACATAACTGTATGTAAACTTCCATGCATGAACATTCACACACACTCTCTGACATGTCTTCAGAGGAGTACAGGAAACTCACTTCACTGATTTAAACATAACTTTGTACATTACAAATCTACTCACTCTCTGTGTGATATTTCTGGTGACGACAACGCCTGAGAGGACAAGGGATGAATATGACAGTGGTTTTAAAAAGGTTTTAGAGCCAAGTGTCAAGGGAAGCTGTTTAACTTCCAATGTCCTCAGAGCTTTGCAGGCCACGGTGGAAGACAAGGACGCTGGGCTCTGAGATCTCTAAAAGACATCAAAGCCTCACAGATCTCAAAGACAGAGACTCGGAGAGAAGTCTGATTTCTGACGCTGTGAGTTAAAATCCTTGAATACAATCCGACACGAAAGATCTCGGTTCACAACTAAGTCGTTCTGATCTAACTATGAGTCAATCTGATCTAACTTCGACACTTACTTTTGTTGCATTACACTTGTGCTTTGGCAATACACATATGACCTTCCATGTCTTAAAGTAATTATACATTAATATATATACACACAGTAGCAGTCAAAAGTTTGGATACACCTACTCATTCAAGGGTTTTTCTTTATTTTTACTATTTTCTAAATTGTAGAATAATAGTGAAGACATCAAAACTACGAAATAACATGTGGAATCATGTAGTAACCAAAAAAGTGTTAAACAAATTCTTCAAAGTAGCCACCCATGTCCTTGATGACAGCTTTGCACACTCTTGGCATTCTCTCAACCGTATGACTGCAGAATGCTGTGGTAGCCATGCTGGTTAAGAGTGCCTTGAATTCTAAATAAATCAATGACAGTGTCACCAGCAAAGCAACCCCACACCTCCTCCTCCATGCTTCACGGTGGGAATCACACATGCAGAGATCATCTGTTCACCTACTCTGCGTCTAACAAAGACACAGAGGTTGGAACCAAAAATCTCAAATTTGGACTCATCAGACAAAGGACAGATTTCCACCGGTCTAACGTCCATTGCTCGTCTTTCTTGGCCCAAGCAAGTATTTTCTTCTGTATATGCTTTAAAGCTGCACTATGCAGAAATGTCTCCATTTCCCAATTGCTAACATTCTAATAGCTTGCCTAATTTTAGTTTATGTGAAAAAACAAGCAAGTATAGCGTAGAGAATCATTATACCATCTAAACCACTGTGAAATATATTTTACATCACCAAAAATATTGTATTTTCAGCTGTTTGAAGTTGGTGTACAAAACCGAAAGTAAAAGACACAAAAAAGAAACTTAAGAACGGGAAGCAAAAAATTGCGCCCATAGAACATATTTATGGCTTCTTAGACTTGCTTTCAATGAGAATGACGGGTCGCCCGAAAAGTTACCTATTGCAGTTTAAATATGCTACATTTCAGAGACTAATACCTTTGGTCATACCGTTGGTATGCACAGACTCATGCAAGCACAAGCACACTAATGTACAGGGTCTCTCCCAACATCAGGCTGTCAGACGGCCGTCCCCGCAGAACGTCAGACGGCCGTCCCCGCAGAACGTCAGACGGCCGTCCCCGCAGAACGTCAGACGGCCGTCCCCGCAGAACGTCAGACGGCCGTCCCCGCAGAACGTCAGACGGCCGTCCCCGCAGAACGTCAGACGGCCGTCCCCGCAGAACGTCAGACGGCCGTCCCCGCAGAACGTCAGACGGCCGTCCTCTCCAAACATGAAGACTTTAATAGATGTGACACTGGGATGGTTTCACACCATAGTCAGGAAACAGGAAACAGAGGATGACGAAGCAAAACAACTAATACAGAACCAGGGTACAAAGTGGATGAGAGGGCTATGGTGAAAACACACACACACTAAAGGTTTCAAGAACCCCCCCCACCCCAAAAACATTACAAATCAAAAAAAAAAGCTTGTGACTAAGATATGAAGTAACCTTGGTAGTAGCAAGTTGGTCCCCTTCCGGGGCTTGGGGCCTGTGTGGGCGGTCTGTCCGCTCTGAGGACTGTAGGCATGGCAGGGAGAGGTGAGCTGTCACCCACCATTAGCATCACCGCAGCCGCTCCGAGAGAGAGGGAGGGATGAAAAGCTGGATCCTCGCTAACCGCCATCCAGAGCCCATCCCCAGGCCTCAGAACCCTCACGCCTCCAGGGACTGGCTCGCACGCTAACACACAAACACTCCCTCCTCAGCAATTGTTCGTAGTATCAAAGGGTTGTGTGTGAGGGAAGTGAGAGGGTTGGTGTGGAGAAGTGTGTGTGTGTGTGTGTAAGTGTGTGGCAGGGCTGAGAAGCAGAATGTGGAAGATGTAGAAATGAACAGGAGGAGGGGAGGATAGTTTAGGAGAGGTGTTGCCAACAGTAGGCGAGAGCCACACACAGAGTGCTGTGATGATTAAAGTTGAATGTGGGGAGGGTTAGAGGAGACTTAGATAATGCAGAACTGTTGTATTGGAGGTCTAACATAACCTACACTGACACACCTACTTATTCAACTCAGTGGTACACTATCACACATGCACACAGAGTACTAAAGACCCAGATACAGTTCAACCCTCCTACACAGCCTGTAACAGGATTCGTCCTCCTCTGACGAGGAGTATGAGAGATCGGACCAATGTGCAGCGTGGTACGTGTTCGTCATGTTTTAATGAACAAAATCACTGTACACGAAAATACAGAATAACAAATAGAAAGACAGAAAGGAAAACCGAAACAGTTCCGTGTGGAACACAGACACAGAAAACAATCACCCACCAAACACTGGTGGGAAAAGGCTACCTAAGTATGATTCTCAATCAGAGACAACTGCCTCTGATTGAGAACCATACCAGGCCAAACGCAAAATTACAGCATAGAAAAACAGACTGCCCACCCCAACTCACGCCCTGACCATACTAAAACAAAGACAAAACAAAGGAACTAAGTTCAGAATGTAACAGTACCCCTCCCAAAGGTGCCGACTACGGCCGCGGGATGTGTACCCCACTTCACAATATCTTTTCTCCGCCTCTTTATCCGCCTCCGTGGCCTCTTAGAAACGGTGACCCTCGCTTCCGACCTCGGACTGGGGACCCAAGCCCAGGGTCCCGAATGGACGGGAGATTCCGGAAGCACCGGACGGACAGGAGATTCCGGCAGCACCGGACGGACGATAGACTCCGGCAGCACCGGACGGACGGGAGACTCCGGCAGCACCGGACGGACGGGAGACTCCGGCAGCACCGGAGTGAAGGGCGATTCTGGCAGCTCCTGGCTGACTGGCGGCTCCGGACAGACGGGAGACTCCGGCAGCTCAGGACAGACGGGAGACTCCGGCAGCTCAGGACAGACGGGAGACTCCGGCAGCTCAGGACAGACGGGAGACTCCGGCAGCTCAGGACAGACGGGAGACTCCGGCAGCTCAGGACACACGGGAGACTCCGGCAGCTCAGGACAGACGGGAGACTCCGGCAGCTCAGGACACACGGGAGACTCCGGCAGCTCAGGACACACGGGAGACTCCGGCAGCTCAGGACACACGGGAGACTCCGGCAGCTCAGGACACACGGGAGACTCCGGCAGCTCAGGACACACGGGAGACTCCGGCAGCTCAGGACACACGGGAGACTCCGGCAGCTCAGGACAGACGGGAGACTCTGACAGCCGCAGGCAGGAGGAAGACTATGGCAGAACTGGAGAGGCGGGAGCACCTGTAGGAAGGAGACGGAGAGACAGCCTGGTGCGGGGGGCTGCCACCGGAGGGCTGGTGCGTGGAGGTGGCACCGGATAGACCGGACCGTTAATGCGCACTGGAGCTCTTGAGCACCGAGCCAGCCCAACCTTACCTGGTTGAATGCTCCCTGTAGCCAGGCCAGTACGGCGAGGTGGAATAGCCCGCACTGGGCTGTGCTGGCGAACCGGGAACAACATGCGTAAGGCTGGTGCCCATGTACCCCGGCCAGAGGAGACGCACTGGAGACCAGATGCGCTGAGCCGGCTTCATGGCACCTGGCTCGATGACCAACCTAGCCCGGCCGATATGAGGCGCTGCGCTGTAACGCACCGGGGACACTGTGCGCCTCAAGGTGCCATCCACCTCCACTCAAACAATACAACAGAGGAGGAACAACTGCGTGTTTTACCTGACAAGTTGAAAATAGTCATTTTAGAGCCACGGCCTCATAACAGCTTGGGTACCAGTCTGTTTAGCCATCATTCCTCACAGAGTACAAGGAGTGGAATGTAGTCACAAAACAGGTTCTGGATTTCAGGCTATCATAATAATACTCTAGTCTGACAATCACGTCATAATATGTCCTCACACAGCCTAGATATACTACAGATGGTCCTTTCCCTGATTCCTAAATGACATCATTATGAATGATTCTATAAAGGAATCATACAACTACGCCAGGAAATACACAGTCCTCTACTGACCTGGTTGTGCTGTTCATGTATGTGAAGCTCCAGTCCTCTACTGACCTGGTTGTGCTGTTCATGTGTGTGAAGCTCCAGTCCTCTACTGACCTGGTTGTGCTGTTCATGTATGTGAAGCTCCAGTCCTCCACTGACCTGGTTGTGCTGTTCATGTGTGTGAAGCTCCAGTCCTCTACTGACCTGGTTGTGCTGTTCATGTGTGTGAAGCTCCAGTCCTCTACTGACCTGGTTGTGCTGTTCATGTGTGTGAAGCTCCAGTCCTCCACTGACCTGGTTGTGCTGTTCATGTGTGTGAAGCTCCAGTCCTCTACTGACCTGGTTGTGCTGTTCATGTGTGTGAAGCTCCAGTCCTCTACTGACCTGGTTGTGCTGTTCATGTGTGTGAAGCTCCAGTCCTCTACTCCAGCACACTGTCCTCCCCTCGGCCCAGGACTAACATCCTGTCACTCATCATCACTCACTCTCATGTGGGACAAAAGGATAGTTTGTCTAAGGGACACACATTGGAGATCACTGCACCACTGCAACCCTCCCCCCCAAAAATAACCCCTCCCCTCTCCTTTTGAAGTTTAGGGGGCTGTCTCGTTCTATCTGAATAATATAGTGTCTGTAATTAAAGTCCATTCAGGGCTCATCTAGTGGTGTCCTAACTGTCCCCCATCATCTGCTCTGGCCCTTTCAATGGCCACCTGTGACCTCGGAGACGGGGAGACAGAGTGCCATAAAATTCACAGCCACTAACACGTTCTGGTCAACAGTCCGTCTGCCTGTTCAATCACAGTCAATGAGCACTGTTTTATACAGCCAACTCATCTTTAAGATGTTAAGAGAAGTTCTTTCTAAATAGACCTTCCTACAGCCAAGCGTATTGAGCCTGGTAGGGGTTAAGAGAGTGTCATGATTAAGCAGACAGCAATGTCTCTGTGGTCTCTTTCACTTCTCTTTCTGGGAGACAATGAAACAATGGACCAGCTGGGTTTCTTTAGCCAATGAGGCCAGCACATTGTGGCATTGACTGGGCCTCATTGGATAGCGATAGTACTGAGGTATTGATGATGCAATACAATACAGGATGGAATGCAATCTGTCTCATTGAAACTATACATGTTTATATTGAAGTATAATAATAACTGTGTTTATAGTAGCTATCAACATTTCCTGAGGTAAAGTTTTACTCTAGTATTTATTATTTTTGTGTGCGAGTTAAACCTGGTGTCCACAACACGATTTGGGCCTTGATGTAGCGGTCCCAGACATGTTTTTGAGATTAGAGACAACATCCCTATGTCGTTGCCGACACGGGTTCGCGGCAGTCACCGACGCTCATTTAATGTTAGCGGGACAGAGACTCAATCTGAGGGCTACCGATCCCGTCTTTAAGCACTCCCAGACGTCCCAATCATTTCAAACCATTGATTTTGTCACCACAAAACCCGCAATGCTCCAGTAGTGTGATGTGTTACGACAAGTTTTGAGAACGGTGATCAGCAATAGCCAATGAGAGCTTGCCAGAGAAGAAGCCAGTGAGTATCGCATCACCCAGAATGTGTACTCTCGAGCAGGAGCGATGACTACTACTAGAATGGGTTTGTACTTGCCATAATGTCAAATCGCTACAGCTCTGACAAGCTCTTTACACGCAATGTTATTCAATTCAAAATGTATTGGCTAGATTTTTCAACTCTTTATGGCAAGCGTGTAAGCGTGACTGAAAATGTTTATGAGGCTTTGAGCCACAGCTCGTGGTCAAGTGAAGAATCTTGTAGTGTGTGACACATCCGTGCCACATCATTTAGTGCCCACCACTATGTTGGCAAGACAAAAAAACTACAGGAACGACGGTTGTTTAATGTGAGAGGCTCAGCAATTTTAGAATTTTAAAAGTAGTGTAGTGTCTGCCCGGAATTAGCCTATCCAAGTCCAGCTCTCCTTTGGCTGAGGAGATGAGTCACACTGTCCTCCAATCCTTCAGTCAGCTAAAGACAAAGCAGGATCAAAGCTCTGTTATGAAGTTTCCAAACTAGACGTTATTTTAGCCACATTTTTGCCGGCCAGCTGAATACGACCAAACTAAACAGAAACCTCTGTATTCACACACACACGCAAACACACGCACGCATGCACGCACGCGCACACACACACACACACACACACACCTGACCCCCCCAGGACACGGAGCAGTGAGAGTGTGGGAAAGTTATTTCTAGGGCAGAAGCAGAGAGCGTTCCTGGGCTTTGACTCTCCTGCTCCAGATCAACATTCCACCTTTGAACCGCTCCGACTTCGGCCGTTTGTGCCCATGATGACAATTTCTCCTTTCCTCTTAGGGGGGCGGGCACAGGGGTGGAGGGGGGTCACCTTTTTGGCAAGTTCCATTCTCTCCGCTAACGTGTTAATTAGGCACAAGTTAAAAACACAGACAACGTAACTTACTCCAGTTGTAATAGATGGATTCATTGGTTTGGTCATATTCTAAATTGGAAGTCCAGACCCTAAGAGACGTAACAGCCCACGTTACCCAGCAGACCCACGTTACCCAGCAGACCATAGACCAGGGGACCCTAAGAGAGGTAACAGCCCACGTTACCCAGCAGACCATAGACCAGGGGACCCTAAGACACATAACAGCCCACGTTACCCAGCAGACCATAGACCAGGGGACCCTAAGAGACATAACAGCCCACGTTACCCAGCAGACCATAGACCAGGGGACCCTAAGAGACATAACAGCCCACGTTACCCAGCAGACCCACGTTACCCAGCAGACCATAGACCAGGGGACCCTAAGAGACATAACAGCCCACGTTACCCAGCAGACCATAGACCAGGGGACCCTAAGAGACATAACAGCCCACGTTACCCAGCAGACCATAGACCAGGGGACCCTAAGAGACATAACAGCCCGCGTTACCCAGCAGACCATAGACCAGGGGACCCTAAGAGACATAACAACCCATGTTACCCAGCAGACCATAGACCAGGGGACCCTAAGAGACATAACAGCCCAAGTTACCCAGCAGACCCACGTTACCCAGCAGACCCACGTTACCCAGCAGACCATAGACCAGGGGACCCTAAGAGACATAACAGCCCACGTTACCCAGCAGACCATAGACCAGGGGACCGCAACAGGTGACCCACATATGAGTCGCTCACCAAACAACTCTAAAAGTACATGCAATTTTCACATGTTCCACTGCAAATTGTTATAAATAAAAGCTCCCAGCTACTATCTAATCAACGCAACAATGACATTATCCAAGCCTGTTTAGCCACTATTGACTTAAAAAGCCAAACCGAACAATATTTGCCAATCAATTTTGAGAAAAATTGCCCGTCTGTCTGGGTGTTGCGCGTGCTTGTCCATCACTCCGTGTGTAGCCTGTTGATGTGACAACCATCTTGTGGGTTGACAGAAATACTTCCCCCAAAACCGTCTCAATTAAATGTTAACTGCAAAGCAGGCTTACCTGGCAGAAGTAGATCATGAGGAAGTCTCTTCTCCAGACCATTTCCGGAGACCTTCTCCCTTACCTCACCTCGCTCATCAACTTATCCCTGACCGCTGGCTACGTCCCTTCCGTCTTCAAGAGAGCGAGAGTTGCACCCCTTCTGAAAAAACCTACACTCGATCCCTCCGATGTCAACAACTACAGACCAGTATCCCTTCTTTCTTTTCTCTCCAAAACTCTTGAACGTGCCGTCCTTGGTCAGCTCTCCCGCTATCTCTCTCAGAATGACCTTCTTGATCCAAATCAGTCAGGTTTCAAGACTAGTCATTCAACTGAGACTGCTCTTCTCTGTATCACGGAGGCGCTCCGCACCGCTAAAGCTAACTCTCTCTCCTCTGCTCTCATCCTTCTAGACCTATCGGCTGCCTTCGATACTGTGAACCATCAGATCCTCCTCTCCACCCTCTCCGAGTTGGGCATCTCCGGCGCGGCCCACGCTTGGATTGCGTCCTACCTGACAGGTCGCTCCTACCAGGTGGCGTGGCGAGAATCTGTCTCCTCACCACGCGCTCTCACCACTGGTGTCCCCCAGGGCTCTGTTCTAGGCCCTCTCCTATTCTCGCTATACACCAAGTCACTTGGCTCTGTCATAACCTCACATGGTCTCTCCTATCATTGCTATGCAGACGACACACAATTAATCTTCTCCTTTCGCCCTTCTGATGACCAGGTGGCGATCGCATCTCTGCATGTCTGGCAGACATATCAGTGTGGATGACGGATCACCACCTCAAGCTGAACTTCGGCAAGACGGAGCTGCTCTTCCTCCCGGGAAGGACTGCCCGTTCCATGATCTCGCCATCACGGTTGACAACTCCATTGTGTCCTCCTCCCAGAGCGCTAAGAACCTTGGCGTGATCCTGGACAACAAACTGTCGTTCTCAACTAACATCAAGGCGGTGGCCCGTTCCTGTAGGTTCATGCTCTACAACATCCGCAGAGTACGACCCTGCCTCACACAGGAAGCGGCGCAGGTCCTAATCCAGGCACTTGTCATCTCCCGTCTGGATTACTGCAACTCGCTGTTGGCTGGGCTCCCTGCCTGTGCCATTAAACCCCTACAACTCATCCAGAACGCCGCAGCCCGTCTAGTGTTCAACCTTCCCAAGTTCTCTCACGTCACCCCGCTCCTCCGCTCTCTCTCCACTGGCTTCCAGTTGAAGCTCGCATCCGCTACAAGACCATGGTGCTTGCTCACGGAGCTGTGAGGGTTCGCTGCTCTGGCTCCCCAATGGTGGAACAAACTCCCTCACGACGCCAGGACAGCGGAGTCAATCACCACCTTCCGGAGACACCTGAAACCCCACCTCTTTAAGGAATACCTAGGATAGGATAAAGTAATCCTTCTCACCCCCCTTAAAATATTTAGATGCACTATTGTAAAGTGGTTGTTCCACTGGATGTCATAAGGTGAATGCACCAATTTGTAAGTCGCTCTGGATAAGAGCGTCTGCTAAATGACTTAAATGTAAATGTAAATGT
>NW_025749150.1:0-27130 GCF_021184085.1 Oncorhynchus gorbuscha
CAGTCTACTTGAACAGAGCAATACTCAACCATGAGACATCAAAGCCAAAGGAACTGAGTAAGAAACACTATAGATGGAAGGAATGTAGTGTGGAAACCTACCAAAACAATTAGGCAACAACACATCTAATCCTTTAGACAACTTCCTGGACAAAACGTTCCACTGTAATGGTGAAGGTGTAAACTTGGCAGCAGAAAACCAAACAGTATATTTGACATTTCTGCTTCCCTATAAATGAAACATTTCAAACAGAAACTGAAGAAAAGTAACAACAATGACAAATGTTTTAAACGTGGCAGTAGAAAAATTATTAAATGTATATTTGGTCTCTCAGCTTCAGAAAGTGTCAAATTGAGAAATCCAGAGAAAATTAACAACATAAAACCTAATGATCAAAATCCAGAAAAGAGCCGTTAAATTCTACAACCACCTAAAAGGAAGAGATTCCCAAACAGTCCATAACAAATCACCTACAGAGAGATGAACCTGGAGAGGAGTTCCCTAAGTCAAGCTGGTCCTGGGGCTCTGTTCACAAATACAAACTGAGCCCCAGGACAGGAACACAATTAGACCCAACCAAATCATGAGAAAACATAAAGACAATAACTTGGAACATTTGTAGGAATTAACAAAAAACATTCATATTTTGTGTATCCTGATTTGTCTTTGTTGTTACGATCTCTCTCTCTCTCTCTCTCTCTCTCTCTCTCTCTCTCTCTCTCTCTCTCTCTCTCTCTCTCTCTCTCTCTCTCTCTGTCACTTTATCTTCTCTCTCTCTCTCTCTCTCTCTCTCTCTCTCTCTTCTCTCTCTCTCTCTCTGTCACTTTATCACCTTCTCTCTCTCTCTCTCTCTCTCTCTCTCTCTCTCTCTCTCTCTCTCTCTCTCTCTCTCTCTCTCACTCTCTCTCTCTGTCACTTTATCACCTCTCTCTCTCTCTGTGTAACTTTATCACCTTCTCTCTCTGTGTCTATCACTCTTCTCTCTCTGTAACTTTATCACCTCTCTCTGTAACTTTATCACCTTCTCTCTCTCTCTCTCTCTCTCTCTCTCTCTCTCTCTCTCTCTCTCTCTCTCTCTCTCTCTCTCTCTCTCTCCCTCTTTTGTCTCTCTCTACCTCATGCATTTTCTCCAGCTACACAGTAATATATTTCTAACTCCAGCATCAATATCTTTTAGCCTCTTTTCTTCTTTTCTTTTCATCAAGCAGCCAGGGACCTCCTCATACGGCATCATGACCTAGTTCCTCCCCCTCTCTCTCTATCTCCCCTCTATCTCTCTCCCTATCTCTCTCTCTCTCTTTCTCTCTCTCTGTCACTCTCACCCTCTCATCTCCTCTCTCCCTCCCTCTCTCTTTCTCTATCACTGTCCTCTATTTCTCTCTCTATCTCTCTTTCTCTCTCCCCTCTTTCTCTCTCCCCCTCTCTCTCACCTCTCTTTATCTTTATCTCTGTCCCTCTATTTCTTCCTATCACTCTTCTCACTTTCATTTCTCTTCTGTCCTAATCAAAGTCCGCCAGTTCTAAAGAGAGGGGCGGGAAAGAGAAAAGTGAACGAGAAGTAGGAAATACATACATTTGGAGTGGGAGAGAGATGGAAAGAAAGATGGAGGGAGAGAGTGTGGGTGAACCATACATTCCCTATGGAGAACAACATCAGAAGGCAGGAGTGATTCCATGACAGTTTACAGTGGAGAGGGAAATGGAGAGAAGGAGGGAGGGGTTTAGGGAGGGAAGAAAGAATGGAACGAAGGAAGGGAGGGAGGGATGAAAATGAAGGTCTGATTCACCGTGCTTCCTCTCCTGGGAACATCACTCCTGGGACAGAAAAAATCAGGTCATTCGGTTCCTATTTACTACAGGTGTGACTGGCATTTAGAGTGTGTGTTTTGTGTGTGTGTGTTTTGTGTGTATGTGTGTGTGTGTGTTCCTCTATCTCTGGTATAGGTTTGAATGAAACCCTAGTTTACAAACACCACTGGAGCTTTGTAGTTGGAGAAGGAAGTGATCTGTAGAGCTCTGTAGTGATATGTAGAGCTCTGTAGTGATCTGTAGTGCTCTGTAGAGCTCTGTAGAGCTCTGTAGTCCTCTGTAGTGCTCTGTAGAGCTCTGTAGTCCTCTGTAGTGCTCTGTAGTGCTCTGTAGTGCTCTGTAGTCCTCTGTAGTGCTCTGTAGTGCTCTGTAGTGCTCTGTAGAGCTCTGTAGAGCTCTGCAGAACTCTGTAGAGCTCTGTAGTGCTCTGTAGTGCTCTGTAGAGCTCGGTAGTCCTCCGTAGTGCTCTGTAGAGCTCTGTAGTCCTCTGTAGTGTTCTGTAGTGCTCTGTAGTGCTCTGTAGAGCTCTGTAGTGCTCTGTAGTGCTCTGTAGAGCTCTGTAGTCCTCTGTAGTGCTCTGTAGAGCTCTGTAGTCCTCTGTAGTGTTCTGTAGTGCTCTGTAGTGCTCTGTAGAGCTCTGTAGTGCTCTGTAGTGCTCTGTAGAGCTCTGTAGTCCTCTGTAGTGCTCTGTAGAGCTCTGTAGTCCTCTGTAGTGTTCTCAGGTGCTCGTGCTCTGTAGTGTGTAGTCCTCTGTCGTGCTCTGTAGTGGTCCGTTGTGAACGTGAGCTGGTAAGGGTGTGTGTGTGTGTGCATGTGTGTGTGCACGTGGCCTTTATACATGTTCGATAATATTACACAGTACTGCGTACTTCAAACAGACACCTCTACGTCACAGTTGAAGTATATTCATGTCTTCGTGTATTGTCCCATCTTCCTCTGACAACATATTGTTCTGATTTGCTCTCCTCTCCAATAACTGCACATTTTATGACTATTTGAGAAATTTCAGTTTCTCTATAAGGCCTTAAAATAGTAGTATCTTAGCTAGTGATGTTTCTTAGTAATCTGATGGGACAGATATAGTTCTGCATCCCAAATGGCACCCTATTCCATGCAATGGTATATGACTTTTGACCGGGGCCCAATTTCTGCCTCTCACTGACGTTTACACGGTTGGGATGGAACTAACGCCTCCATCACTGTAAGATTCCATTCAAACGGACCGTTTGCACGTGGCGGTTGAGTCTCCGTTTTTATTATAAAGACCAGGAAATCTTCCTCCCAGAGTCCTCCTTCAGATGACAGCTTTTTTTAATTCTGTTTGTCTGGACAGAGACTGTGGCTTTATGTTGTTGTCGTCACTCGGGCTTTCCCTCTGCGATGTAGAAGGACAGGACAGTAAACTGATGACAAATTGTTCATGCAGCATGACAATGGCCCCTTCACTGCAAGGAGCATGAAAACAGCTCCTACACTGCAAGGAGCATGAAAATGGCCCCTACACTGTAAAGAGCATGAAAATGGCCCCTACACTGCAAGGAGCATGAAAATGGCCCCTACATTACAAGGAGCATGAAAACGGCCCCTACACTGTAAAGAGCATGAAAACAGTCCCTTCACTGCAAGGAGCATGAAAACGGCCCCTACACTGCAAGGAGCATGAAAACGGCCCCTACACTGCAAGGAGCATGAAAACGGTCCCTACACTGCAAGGAGCATGAAAACGGCCCCTACACTGTAAGGAGCATGAAAACGGCCCCTACACTGTAAGGAGCATGAAAACGGAAAATCAGATCACACCTACATTCTGCTCCTCCCCTCCTATTGACAGAAACTTACACAGGAAGCACCTGTGGTAAGAACTGTTCAACATCAGTCGGATTCTATTGCTTCAAGATTGTTTTGATCGCGTGGAGGAGGAAATATTCCTGGGACGTCTCTGAGAATAGTATTGAAGTATAAACCGACTCTGTGACTGGGTTCATCAGGAAGTGAATAGAGGATGCTGTTTCCATGGTGACTGGGTTCATCAGAAAGTGCATAGAGGATGCTGTTCCCATGGTGACTGGGTTCATCAGGAAGTGCATAGAGGATGCTGTTCCCATGGTGACTGGGTTCATCAGGAAGTGCAGGAAGTGCATAGAGGAATGCTGTTCCCATGGTGACTGGGTTCATCAGGAAGTGCATATAGGATGCTGTTCCCATGGTGACTGGGTTCATCAGGAAGTGCATAGAGGATGCTGTTTCCATGGTGACTGAGTTCATCAGAAGTGCATAGAGGATGCTGTTCCCATGGTGACTGAGTTCATCAGGAAGTGCATAGAGGATGCTGTTCCCATGGTGACTGGGTTCATCAGGAAGTGCATAGAGGATGCTGTTCCCATGGTGACTGAGTTCATTAGGAAGTGCATAGAGGATGCTGTTCCCATGGTGATGATTAGAACTCATCCAAAACAAAACAAAACAAAAACATAGATAGATGGCAGTATTTGTAAGTCGCTCTGGATAAGAG
This sequence comes from Oncorhynchus gorbuscha, assembly GCF_021184085.1. Lineage (NCBI taxonomy): Eukaryota > Metazoa > Chordata > Actinopteri > Salmoniformes > Salmonidae > Oncorhynchus > Oncorhynchus gorbuscha. The sequence continues at coordinate 4,322 of NW_025749150.1, forward strand.
CGTCTGCTAAATGACTTAAATGTAAATGTATTCTTGCAAAACTTAACGCACAAACCACCGCATTTAACCATTGCGAGGTGACTGGGAACATGGACGTGTAGAAACAGACCATAAAGGGAAAACCAGTCACGACATGGACACCGACACCTCGCTCCCGGGACCAGCTAAACACCTTCTTCGTCCGACTCGAGGAAATCAACCCCGAGCCGCCAACGCGGCCACCCGCCACTCACGACGAATGTGTGCTTTCGTTCTCCGTCGCCAAAGTAATTGAAGCGTGTTGACCCTTCCAAATCTGCCAGCCCAAGCCGCGCCCTCAGAGCACGTGCAGACGTAGTCGCTTGTCCCCACTCATTTTCTTCCTTGTACCCAAGAAAGCAAAGCCAGCTGAACTAAATGACTGTCTCACCGTAACACTCACATCTGTCATCATGAACGGCTTTAAAGTCTTAGCAGCGGAATAATACACTGTAATGTATGAGCTTGTAATCAGTGAAATGATACAAGAACGCTTTTAGATCTTTATGATAGTCTATTAAGATGTTTGATAGGCTAACGCAACCTAGCGGGCTAACGCAGCCTAAGCGGGCTAACGCAACCCCTAGCGGGCTAACGCAGCCTAGTGGGCTAACGCAGCTAGTGGGCTATTGGGCTAACGCAGCCCAGCGGGCTTGTGGAATACGCAGCCTAGCGGGCTAACGCAGCCTAGCGGGCTGGCTAACGCAACCTAGCGGGCTAACGCAGCCTAGCGGGCTAATGCAGTCTTGTGGAATAACGCAGCCTTGCGGGCTAACGCAGCCTAGCGGGCTAACGAGCCTAGCGGGCTAATGCAGTCTTTGTGGAATAACGCAAGCAGCCTAGCGGGCGCCTAGCGGGCTAATGCAGTCTTGTGGAATAACGCAGCCTTGTGGACTAACGCAGCCTAGCGGGCTAACGCAGCCTAGCGGGCTAATGCAGCCTTGGAATGGACTAACGCAGCCTAGCGGGCTAACGCAGCCTAGTGGGCTAATGCAGCCTTGTGGACTAACGCAGCCTTGCGGGACTAACGCAGCCTAGCGGGCTAATGCAGCCTAGCGGGCTAACGCAGCCTTGTGGAATAACGCAGCCTTGTGGACTAATGCAGCCTAACGGGCAAACACAGCCTTGTGGAATAACGCAGCCCTGTGGACTAACTCAGCCCTGTGGACTAACGCAGCCCTGTGGACTAACTCAGCCCTGTGGACTAACACAGCCCTGTGGACTAACACAGCCCTGTGGACTAACGCAGCCCTGTGGACTAACTCAGCCCTGTGGACTAACTCAGCCCTGTGGACTAACACAGCCCTGTGGACTAACGCAGCCCTGTGGACTAACTCAGCCCTGTGGACTAACTCAGCCCTGTGGACTAACGCAGCCCTGTGGACTAACTCAGCCCTGTGGACTAACGCAGCCCTGTGGACTAACGCAGCCCTGTGGACTAACGCAGCCCTGTGGACTAACTCAGTCCTTCTCCAGAGGAGAACAGTTAATATTAGGAAATAACACCCTGAATGCAATGATATTCCTCCAACCAATTGGAGCTGTTGTTAGGATCCTTTATGGTATTTGACCATTATGTCCTCTCTTCCTGTTCTCCCCTAACCCTAAGGGGGTTCCCCCATCCTCTCCACCTCCTCTCCTCCACCTAATTCCCCCCCCCCTCCTCTCCACTCTTCCACCACCACCTCTCTCTCTTCTCCTCTCTTCCTGTTCTCCCCTAACCCTAAGGGGTCCCCCCATCCTCTCCACCTCCTCTCCTCTCCACCACCACCACCTCTCTCTCTTCTCCTCTCTTCTCCTCTCCTCTCCACCATCACCACCTCCCTCTCTTCTCCTCTCTTCCCTCCTCTCCACCACCACCACCTCCCTCTCTTCTCCTCTCTTCCCTCTTCCACCACCACCACCTCCCTCTCTTCTCTCTCTCCTCTCCTCTCCACCACACCACCTCCCTCTCTTCTCCTCTCTTCCCTCCTCTCCACCACCACCACCTCCCTCTCTTCTCCTCTCTCCTCTTTCTCCTCTCCTCCACCATCACCACCTCCCTCTCTTCTCCTCTCTTCCCTCCTCTCCACCACCACCACCTCCCTCTCTTCTCCTCTCTTCCCTGCTCTCCACCACCACCACCTCCCTCCCTCTTCTCCTCTCTTCCCTCCTCTCCACCACCACCACCTCCCCTCTTCTCCTCTCTTCCCTCCTCTCCACCACCACCACCACCTCCCTCTCTTCTCCTCTCTTCCCTCCTCTCCACCACCACCACCTCCCTCTCTTCTCCTCTCTTCCCTCCTCTCCACCACCACCACCTCCCTCTCTTCTCCTCTCTTCCCTCCTCTCCACCACCACCACCACCACCTCCCTCTCTTCTCCTCTCTTCCCTCCTCTCCACCACCACCAACACCTCCCTCTCTTCTCATCTCTTCCTCCTCTCCACCACCACCACCTCCCTCTCTTCTCCTCTCTTCTCCTCTCTTCTCCTCTCTTCTCCTCTCTTCTCCTCTCTTCCTCCTCTCCACCACCACCACCACCACCTCCCTCTCTTCTCCTCTCTTCCCTCCTCTCCACCACCACCACCTCCCTCTCTTCTCCTCTCTTCCCTCCTCTCCACCACCACCTCCCTCTCTTCTCCTCTCTTCCCTCCTCTCCACCACCACCACCTCCCTCTCTTCTCTCTCTTCCCTCCTCTCCACCACCACCACCTCCCCTCTCTTCTCCTCTCTTCCCTCCTCTCCACCACCACCACCACCTCCCTCTCTTCTCCCTCTCTTCCCTCCTCTCCACCACCACCACCTCCCTCTCTTCTCCTCTCTTCCCTCCTCTCCACCACCACCACCTCCCTCTCTTCTCCTCTCTTCCCTCCTCTCCACCACCACCACCTCCCTCTCTTCTCCTCTCTTCCCTCCTCTCCACCACCACCACCTCCCTCTCTTCTCCTCTCTTCCCTCCTCTCCACCACCACCAACACCTCCCTCTCTTCTCATCTCTTCCCTCCTCTCCACCACCACCACCTCCCTCTCTTCTCCTCTCTTCTCCTCTCTTCTCCTCTCTTCCCTCTCTTCCCTCCCTCCTCTCCACCACCACCACCACCACCTCCCTCTCTTCTCCTCTCTTCCCTCCTCTCCACCACCACCACCTCTCTCTCTTCTCCTTTCTTCCCTCCTCTCCACCACCACCACCTCCCTCTCTGCTCCTCTCTTCCCTCCTCTCCACCACCACCACCTCCCTCTCTTCTCCTCTCTTCTCCTCTCTTCCCTCCTCTCCACCCACCACCCCCTCTCTTCTCCTCTCTTCTCTTCTCCTCTCTTCTCCTCTCTTCTTCCTTCCTCCTCTCCACCACCACCACCTCCCTCTCTTCTCCTCTCTTCCCTGCTCTCCACCACCACCACCTCCCTCTCGTCTCCTCTCTTCCCTCCTCTCCACCACCACCACCTCCCTCTCTTCTCCTCTCTTCCCTCCTCTCCACCACCACCACCTCTCTCTCTTCTCCTCTCTTCCCTCCTCTCCACCACCACCACCTCCCTCTCTTCTCCTCTCTTCCCTCCTCTCCACCACCACCACCTCCCTCTCTTCTCCTCTCTTCCCCTCCTCTCCACCACCACCACCTCCCTCTCTTCTCCTCTCTTCCCTCCTCTCCACCATCACCACCTCCCTCTCTTCTCCTCTCTTCTCCTCTCCACCACCACCACCTCCCTCTCTTCTCCTCTCTTCCCTCCTCTCCACCACCACCACCTCCCTCTCTTCTCCTCTCTTCCCTTATATCCTTATATCTGTGCAGCCTGCAGGCAACAGGGAGATGATTATAGACAGTAGGGTTTAAATGAACCTGACAGGAAAGCACAGGCGTCGTGATCCGGGTCGACACGTTAATCAATATTTCACATCATCAGCGTAGGGCATTTGGGGTGGGGTGGGGGTGGGAGGGGGGGGGGGCGAGGAGGAGATGAGTTGAGGAGATCAGTTGAGGAGACGAGTGGGGGATGAGTTGAGGGGGGTGGATGAGTTGAGGGGGATGAGTTGAGGGGGTGGATGAGTTGAGGGGGGGTGGATGAGTTGAGGGGGTGAGTTGAGGGGGTGAGGGGGATGAGGCTATACACTTGATTTGGACCCAAGATTATTCTAGTCAGTGTTAAGAGCTTAAACCAACCTAGTTAAGAGCTTAAACCAACCTAGTTAAGAGCTTAAACCAACTAGTTAAGAGCTTAAACCAGCTTAAACCAACCTAGTTAACAGCTTAAACCAACGCTTAAACCAACTAGTTAAGAGATAACATCTTAAACCAACCTAATTAACAGCTTAAACCAACCTAGTTAAGTTAAACCAACCTAGTTAACAGCTTAAACCACTAGTTAAGAGCTTAAACCAACCTAGTTAACAGCTTAAACCAACTAGTTAACAGCTTAAACCAACTAGTTAAGTTAAGAGCTTAAACCAACCTAGAGAGCTTAACATCTTAAACCTTAAACCAACCTAGTTAAGATAAACCAACTAGTTAAACCAACCTAGTTAACAGCTTAAACCAACTAGTTAAGAGCTTAAACCAACCTAGTTAAGAGCTTAAACCAACCTAGTTAACAGCTTAAACCAACTAGTTAAGAGCTTAAACCAACCTAGTTAACAGCTTAAACCAACTAGTTAAGAGCTTAAACCAACCTAGTTAACAGCTTAAACCAACTAGTTAAGAGCTTAAACCAACCTAGTTAAGAGCTTAAACCAACTAGTTAAGAGCTTAAACCAACCTAGTTAAGAGCTTAAACCAACTAGTTAAGAGCTTAAACCAACTAGTTAAGAGCTTAAACCAAACTAGTTAAGTCGCAATAACAATCAATGCTGTGATGAAACTGGCTCTCATGAGAACCGCCACAGTAAAAGGAAGACCCAGAGTTACCTCTGCTGCAAAGGATACGTTTATTTGAGATAACTGCACTTCAGATTGCAGCTCAAATAAATGCTTCACAGAGTTCAAGTAACAGACACGTCTCCACATCAACTGCTCAGAGGTGACGGCATGAATCAGGCCTTCATGGCTGAATTGCTGCAAAGAAACCACTTCTAAAGGACATCAATAAGAAGAAGAGACTTGCCTGGGCCAAGAAACACGAGGAATGGACATTAGATAGAGTGAGAAGAGGACTAGAATAGGATTAGCTTCCATTATCGTTCACACTGTGAGAAGAGGACTAGAAGAGGATTGGCTTCCATTATCGTTCACACTGTGAGAAGAGGACTAGAAGAGGATTGGCTTCCATTATCGTTCACACTGTGAGAAGAGGACTAGAATAGGATTAGCTTCCATTACCATTCACACTGTGAGAAGAGACCAGAATAAGAGAGATAAACCCTTTATTGTTATGAGCCCCTCTCTCCTTCCTGTTCCTGATGTCTTTGCCACATGTAAAAATAACCTTTTCTTAACAGGTTCATTTATAGCACAAATCTTATATTTCGAACCTTGTGATTCTGAGCGTGGTTCTTTATAGAACCTCAGGAAATGGTTCTTTATAGAACCTCAGGAAATTGTTCTTTATAGAACCTCAGGAAATGGTTCTTTATAGAACCATGAAATTGTTCTTTATAGAACCTCAGGAAATTGTTCTTTATAGAACCTCAGGAAATTGTTCTTTATAGAACCTCAGGAAATTGTTCTTTATAGAACCTCAGGAAATGGTTCATAGAACCATAGGAAATTGTTCTTTATAGAACCTCAGGAAATTGTTCTTTATAGAACCTCAGGAAATTGTTCTTTATAGAACCTCAGGAAATTGTTCTTTATAGAACCTCAGGAAATTGTTCTTTATAGAACCTCAGGAAATTGTTCTTTATAGAACCTCAGGAAATTGTTCTTTATAGAACCTCAGGAAATTGTTCTTTATAGAACCAGAGGAAATGGTTCTTTATAGAACCTCAGGAAATTGTTCTTTATAGAACCTCAGGAAATGGTTCTTTATAGAACCAGAGGAAATGGTTCTTTATAGAAACTCAGGAAGGGCAAAAGGTGGAGAGAGAGCAGCAGAGAGGTTGCCTCTCACCTTCTCTCAGCTGACTGACCAAAAATATGACAAATTCTTCCAGCTGATGGCCGAACTGGAGTCGCACTTCATTATTCCTCACTCATGCACCAATTCATGTCGTTACCCTCATTATTCGTATGACCAGAACAACGACACGACCAAGGCGAGTCTATCGGTAATAAGGATGAGGAGATGTTTTTTGGCTTACGAAAGGGCAGAGTAATATTCCACATTTTGTTTGTTGTTACAGCCTGAATTCAAAATGGATTACATTCATATTTTTGTCACCCATCTACACACACAACACCTCATAATGAAAAAGTGAAAGCTTGTTTTTAGAAATATCAGAAAATTGATTAAAAATATTTAAAAAACAGACATATCTAATTTACATAAGTATTCACACCCCTGAGTGAAAACTTTGTAGAAGCATCTTTGCCAGCAATGACAGGATTTCTGGGTAAGTCTCTATGAGCTTTCCACACCTGGATTATGCAACATTTTCACATTATTGTTTTCAAAACCACAAATTGTTTGTTGATCATTGCTAGACAACCATTTTCAGGTCTTGCCATAGATTTAAATATATTTAAGTCGAAACTGTGTATATTTGGCCTTCATCTCCCAGTGTGTGGTGGAAAGCAGACTGAACGAGGTGTTTCGCTTGGATTTGGCCTGTGTTTAGCTCCTTTACATGTATTTTTTATCCTGAAAAACTCCCCAGTCCTTAATGATTACAAGCATACCCATAACATGATGCAGCCACCACTATGATTGAAAATATGGAGAGTGGTATTCAGTAAGATATTTTATTGATTTCGCCACAAACATAACACTTTGTAATCAGGACAAAAAAGTGAATTGCTTTGTCACATTTTTTGCAGTATTACTTTAGTGCCATGTTGCAAACAGGATGCATGTTTTAGATAATATTTTATTCCATACAGGTTTCTTTCTTTTCACTGTCAATTACATTAGTATTGTGGTGTAACTTCACTGTTGTTAATCCCTCATTATTATCCTATCACAGACATTGAACGCTTTAACTGTTTAAAAGTCACCATTAGCCTCATTGTGAAATCCCTGAGCGATTTCCTTCCTCTCCGGCAACTGAGTTAGGAAGTACGCCTGTATCTGACATCTGTATATTTGTAGTGACTGAGTGTACAGATACACCATCCAAAGTGTAATTAATAACTTCACCATTCTCAAAGGGATATTCTGTCTGCTTTAAAAATCGACCAATAGGCAGTGGTACATGATTAAAAATATGATTTAATGAAAACATTTGCATAAACAGCAGACAACAGAGTGTAGACAGTAATTAGAATACAGCAGCATGCTTTCATTTTGGCTGTGGAAATATAGTTAGTTGTAAACAGTATGTACTGAAAAAATACAGTTCAGCTGTAAAAATATCAAATCAAATGTATTTATAAAGCCCTTCTTACGTCAGCTGATATCTCAAAGTGCTGTACAGAAACCCAGCCTAAAACCCCAAACAGCAAGCAATGCAGGTATAGAAGCAGGTGTAGAAGCAGGTGTAGAAGCAAATGCAATAGAAGCTGTTACCGTATTTTCACTACAACTCAGGATCTGGTCATTTACTGTAAAATACAGGTATTTTTTGCAGTTTGTGTCACAAGCACATCTAAATTATTCTATAAGTTTAAGTGTAATTGCAAGTGAGGTATGCCAAGTTAATTTACGGGACAGACCAAAAAGTACCCAAGTGTATTGCCATTGACAGTAAATATATAGCAAAAGAGTAATACAGTATTGTGTTACTGTAAAATTTACAGTAAAAAGATTGTAAAAATGTGATATTGTTAGCTATTTCTAACAACGCTGGTTAACCACCATCTCACTCTCTCCTTTATTCCCCCTATCTCTCATATCCCTCATCTCTCTCTTAGTTACCGAAACACAATCCTTGTCATCACTACACCCCACTGCTCAACAGTCAGAGGTTAGAGAGGGCCATAAAGGAGCGAGGGAAAGATGCATCAATTTGGCAATCCAAGTTTTGGGGTATTGATAGGTTTTTTATTTTTGTCTAGAATGACATTGTCCAGCTGAGCAGTCTGTCCGTACCCCACCACCTTGTCAGTATCATGTCACTAGGCGAGACCCTACGGCAGACACAGGAGGCAGATGGTTGGAGTTTAAGATGTTTAATAAATCCAAAGGCAAGAGAATAGTTTTGGACAGGCAAAAGGTCACAACCAGATCAGAGTCCAGGAGGTACAGAGTGGTAGACAGGCTCGAGGTCAAGGGTCAGGGCAGGCAGAATGGTCAAGGTACAGAGTCCAGAACAGGCAAGGGTCGAAACCGCGAAGACTAGAAAAGGAGAATCAGGAGAACAGGAAAACACGCTGGTTGATATGGAAAAACATACAAGATGAACTGGTGTGTACATGGATTTTATAATGTCACGTTTTTCCCCCAACACCATTTTCCATCAGTTTGTATAGCAGACCCTCATGCCAAATTGAGTCGAAGGCTATTTTGAAATCAACAAATCAATGCCTTTGCATTTGTTTAATTTAGTTTGTTTGTCAATTGGGGTGTGCAGGGTGAATACGTGGTATGTCGTACGATAATTTGGTAAAAAGCCAATTTTGACATTTTCTCAGTACATTGTTTTCACTGAGGAAATGTACTAGTCTGCTGTTAATGATAATGCAGAGGATTTTCCCAAGGTTACTGTTGATGCATATTCCACGGTAGTTATTGGGGTCAAACTTGTCTCCACTTTTGTGGATTTTGGGTGATCAGTCCTTGGTTCCAAATATTGGGGAAGATGCCAGAGCTAAGGATGATGTGAAATAGTTTTAGTATAGCCAATTGGAATTTTGTTGTCTGTATATTTGATCATTTCATTAAGGATACCATCAACACCACAGGCCTTTCTGGGTTGGAGGGTTTGTATTTTGTCCTGTAGTTCATTCAAGGTAATTGAATCATCAATTATTTTATTTTATTTTTATTTTACCTTTATTTAACCAGGCAAGTCAGTTAAAGAACAAATTCTTATTTTCAATAACAGCCTAGGAACAGTGGGTTAACTGCCTGTTCAGGGGCAGAACGACAGATTTGAACCTTGTCGGCTCGGGGGTTTGAACTTGCAACCTTCCGGTTACTAGTCCAACGCTCTAACCACTAGGCTACGCTGCCGCCCCGTGTACATCTAAGTAAGGAATGGACATATATATATGAATATGTCAGATTCCAATATTTGTGTTTGATCACGTATGTTTTTGCTGTTTGTTCTTTGTTATAGAGCCAAAAAGATTCTCCAGGCCACTGTAGGGCAGGTAGTCAAGGAGGCGATGCAGTCCAGGTGATATATGCCATAATGCGTTGACAACCATAACGATGGTGACAGTTGTAACGACAACCATAAAGATGGTGACAGTTGTAACGACAACCATAACGATGGTGACAGTTGTAACGACAACCATAACGATGGTGACAGTTGTAACGACAACCATAAAGATGGTGACAGTTGTAACGACAACCATAACGATGGTGACAGTTGTAACGACAACCATAACGATGGTGACAGTTGTAACGACAGCCATAACGAGCAGCAAGGTGACCTAGAGTCTGGAGAGGGAGCACACGTGACAGAGAGTCCGTGGGTTCTGTTAGTCTATAATCTGGGATTTCTTTTTTTCTCATTTGAATGTTTTTCTTGTTTGTTCTTTGTTATAGAGCCAAAAAGATTGGAGAAGTGGTTTACCCATTTTCGATAGATAATTCTTTGTGTTGTTTGTTTAGTGTTTTCCAATTTTCCCAGAAGTGGTTAGAGTCTATGGATTCTTCAATTACATTGAGCTGATATCTGACGTGCTGTATGTTATTATTTTTTTTACATATTGTATTTCTGTATTGTTTTAGTGATTCACCATAGTGAAGGCGTAGACTCAGTTTTCCTGGGTCTCTATGTTTTTGGTTGGACAGGTCTCTCTCTCATCGAAGTGCATGCTGGGAGTGAGTCGGGAAGTGGGAGTGATTGTGAGAGCGACAATTTTTTTCAACCTATTGGGTTTTGGTGTTTTCAATGTATGTATATATAGATTAGTTGTTTTAAAGTTTTCTTTTCTCACTGTCACGGAGCACGTAGGAGGGGTGATGTGACCGTTAGAGGTTGTTTGGTTGCATTGGCCACTCGTGGAGGTTTGAGGTCTGAAAAACTTAGTTGGCGGCATGGAGTAAAGATTCTGGCTGCGGCTGGGTGTTCAGTGGATGAATGTAGCTTAGCAGTTGGCGCTCTCATTGGTTATGATAGGATAAAACCAGCTGGCGCTCTCATTGGTTATGATAGGATAAAACCAGCTGGCGCTCTCATTGGTTATGATAGGATAAAACCAGCTGGCGCTCTCATTGGTTATGATAGGATAAAACCAGCTGGCGCTCTCATTGGTTATGATAGGATAAAACCAGCTGGCGCTCTCATTGGTTATGATAGGATAAAACCAGCTGGCGCTCTCATTGGTTATGATAGGATAAAACCAGCTGGCGCTCTCAATGGGTATGATAGGATAAAACCAGCTGGCGCTCTCATTGGTTATGATAGGATAAAACCAGCTGGCGCTCTCATTGGTTATGATAGGATGAAACCAGCCTCAAGAATAAAAAGAGGGATATTCTTAGATTCTATTGAAAAGTGAATACAATGAATGCAATAGTGAATACAATGAATACAATAATGAATACAATAGTGAACACAATGAATACACTAGTGAATACAATAGTTAATACAATGAATACAATAGTGAATACAATAGTGAATACAATGAATACAATAGTGAATACAATAGTGAATACAATGAATATTAATAGTGAATACAATGAATACAATAGTGAATACAATAGTGAATACAATGAATACAATAGTGAATACAATAGTGAATACAATGAATACAATAGTGAATACAATAGTGAATACAATGAATACAATAGTGAATACAATGAATACAATAGGGAATCCAATAGTGAATACAATGAATACAATAGTGAATGCAATAGTGAATACAATAGTGAATACAATGAATACAATAGTGAATACAATAGTGAATACAATGAATACAATAGTGAATACAATAGTGAATACAATGAATACAATAGTGAATACAATAGTGAATACAATAGTGAATACAATAGTGAATACAATGAATACAATAGTGAATACAATGAATACAATAGTGAATACAATAGTGAATACAATGAATACAATAGTGAATACAATGAATACAATAGTGAATACAATAGTGAATACAATAGTGAATACAATGAATACAATAGTGAATACAATGAATACATTGAATACAATAGTGAATACAATAGTGAATACAATAGTGAATACAATAGTGAATACAATGTGAATACAATGAATACAATGAATACAATGAATACAATAGTGAATACAATAGTGAATAAAATGAATACAATAGTGAATACAATGAATACAATAGTGAATAAAATGAATACAATAGTGAATAAAATGAATGCAATAGTGAATACAATGAATACAATAGTGAATACAATGAATACAATAGTGAATACAATGAATACAATAGTGAATACAATGAATACAATGAATACAATGAATACAATAGTGAATACAATAGTGAATAAAATGAATACAATAGTGAATACAATGAATACAATAGTGAATACAATGAATACAATAGTGAATACAATAGTGAATACAATAGTGAATACAATGAATACAATAGTGAATACAATGAATACAATAGTGAATACAATAGTGAATACAATGAATACAACAGTGAATACAATGAATACAATAGTGAATACAATGAATACACTAGTGAATACACTAGTGAATACAATAGTGAATACAATAGTGAATACAATAGTGAATACACTAGTGAATACAATAGTGCATACAATAGTGAATACAATAGTGAATACAATGAATACAGTAGTGAATACAATAGTGAATACAATGACTACAATAGTGAATACAATAGTGAATACAATAGTGAATACAATAGTGAATACAATAGTGAATACAATTAATACAATAGTGAATACAATGAATACAATAGTGAATACAATAGTGAATACAATGAATACAATAGTGAATACACTAGTGAATACAAAAGTGAATACAATAGTGAATACACTAGTGAATACAATAGTGCATACAATAGTGAATACAATAGTGAATACAATGAATACAGTAGTGAATACAATAGTGAATACAATGAATACAATAGTGCATACAATAGTGAATACAATAGTGAATACAATAGTGAATACAATTAATACAATAGTGAATACAATGAATACAATAGTGAATACAATAGTGAATACAATGAATACAATAGTGAATACAATGAATACAATAGTGAATACACTAGTGAATACAAAAGTGAATACAATAGTGAATACACTAGTGAATACAATAGTGAATACAATAGTGAATACAATGAATACAATAGTCAAATCAAATCAAATCAAATGTATTTATATAGCCCTTCATACATCAGCTGATATCTCAAAGTGCTGTACAGAAACCCAGCCTAAAACCCCAAACAGCAAGCAATGCAGGTGTAGAAGCACGGTGGCTAGGAAAAACTCCTAGAAAGGCCAAAACCTAGGAAGAAACCTACAGAGGAACCAGGCTATGTAGGGTGGCCAGTCCTCTTCTGGCTGTGCCGGGTGGAGATTATAACAGAACATGGCCAAGATGTTCAAATGTTCATAAATGACCAGCATGGTCGAATAATAATAAGGCAGAACAGTTGAAACTGGAGCAGCAGCACAGTCAGGTGGACTGGGGACAGCAAGGAGTCATCATGTCAGGTCGTCCTGGGGCACGGTCCTTGGGCTCCAGGTCCTCCGAGAGAGAGAAAGAAAAAGAGAGAATTAGAGAGAGCATATGTGGGGTGGACAGTCCTCTTCTGGCTGTGACGGGTGGAGATTATAACAGAACATGGCCAAGATGTTCAAATGTTCATAAATGACCAGCATGGTCAAATAACAGTAGGCAGAACAGTTGAAACTGGAGCAGCAGCATGGCCAGGTGGACTGGGGACAGCAAGGAGTCATCATGTCAGGTAGTCCTGGGGCATGGTCCTAGGGCTCAGGTCAGTTAAAACTGGAGCAGCAGCATGGCCAGGTGGACTGGGGACAGCAAGGAGTCATCATGTCAGGTAGTCCTGTGGCATGGTCCTAGGGCTCAGGTCCTCCGAGAGAGAGAAAGAAGAAGGAGAGAATTAGAGAACGCACACTTAGATTCACACAGAACACCGAATAGGACAGGAGAGGTACTCCAGATATAACAAACTGACCCTAGCCCCCCGACACAAACTACTGCAGCATAAATACTGGAGGATGAGACAGGAGGGGTCAGGAGACACTGTGGCCCCATCCGAGGACACCCCCGGACAGGGCCAAACAGGAAGGATATAACCCACTTTGCCAAAGCACAGCCCCACACCACTAGAGGGATATCTTCAACCACCAACTTACCATCCTGAGATAAGGCTGAGTATAACCCACAAAGATCTCCGCCACGGCACAACCCAAGGGGGGGGTGCCAACCCGGACAGGATGACCACAATAGTGAATCAACCCACTTAGGTGATGCACCCCCTGCAGGGACGGCATGAGAGAGCCCCAGTAAGCCAGTGACTCAGCCCCTGTAATAGGGTTAGAGGCAGAATCCCAGTGGAAAGAGGGGAACCGGCCAGGCAGAGACAGCAAGGCGGTTCGTTGCTCCAGAGCCTTTCCGTTCCCCTTCCCACTCCTGGGCCAGACTACACTCAATCATATGACCCACTGAAGAGATGAGTCTTCAGTAAAGACTTAAAGGTTGAGACCGAGTTTGCGTTTCTGACATGTAGGCAGACCGTTCCATAAAAATGGAGCTCGATAGGAGAAAGCCCTGCCTCCAGCTGTTTGCTTAGAAATTCTAGGGACAATTAGGAGGCCTGCGTCTTGTGACCGTAGCGTATGTGTAGGTATGTACGGCAGGACCAAATCAGAGAGATAGCTAGGAGCAAGCCCATGTAATGCTTTGTAGGTTAGCAGTAAAACCTTGAAATCAGCCCTTGCTTTGACAGGAAGCCAGTGTAGAGAGGCTAGCACTGGAGTAATATGATCAATTTTTTTGGTTCTAGTCAGGATTCTAGCAGCCGTATTTAGCACTAACTGAAGTTTATTTAGTGCTTTATCCGGGTAGCCGGAAAGTAGAGCATTGCAGTAGTCTAACCTAGAAGTGACAAAAGCATGGATAAATTTTTCTGCATCATATTTGGACAGAAAGTTTCTGATTTTTGCAATATTACGTAGATGGAAAAAATCTGTCCTCGAAATGGTCTTGATATGTTCTTCAAAAGAGAGATCAGGGTCCAGAGTAACGCCGAGATCCTTCACAGTTTTATTTGAGACGACTGTACAACCATTACGATTAATTGTCAGATTCAACAGAAGATCTCTTTGTTTCTTGGGACCTAGAACAAGCGTCTCTGTTTTGTCCGAGTTTAATAGTAGAACGTTTGCAGCCATCCACTTCCTTATGTCTGAAACACATGCTTCTAGCGAGGGCAATTTTGGGGCTTCACCATGTTTCATTGAAATGTACAGCTGTATGTCATCCGCATAGCAGTGAAAGTTAACATTATGTTTTCGAATAACATCCCCAAGAGGTAAAATGTATAGTGAAAACAATAGTGGTCCTAAAACAGAACCTTGAGGAACACCGAAATTTACAGTTGATTTGTCAGAGGACAAACCATTCACAGAGACAAACTGATATCTTTCCGACAGATAAGATCTAAACCAGGCCAGAACATGTCCGTGTAGACCAATTTGGGTTTCCAATCTCTCCAAAAGAATGTTGTGATCGATAGTATCAAAAGCAGCACTAAGGTCTAGAGCACGATGCAGATGCAGAGCCTCGGTCCGATGCCATTAAAATGTCATTTACCACCTTCACAAGTGCCGTCTCAGTGCTATGATGGGGTCTAAAACCAGACTGAAGCATTTCGTATACATTGTTTGTCTTCAGGAAGGCAGTGAGTTGCTGCGCAACAGCCTTCTCTAAAATATTTGAGAGGAATGGAAGATTCGATATAGGCCGATAGTTTTTTATATTTTCTGGGTCAAGGTTTGGCTTTTTCAAGAGAGGCTTTATTACTACCACTTTTAGTGAGTTTGGTACACATCCAGTGGATAGAGAGCCGTTTATTATGTTCAACATAGGAGGGCCAAGCACAGGAAGCAGCTCTTTCAGTAGTTTAGTTGGAATAGGGTCCAGTATGCAGCTTGAAGGTTTAGAGGCCATGATTATTTTCATCATTGTGTCAAGAGATATAGTACTAAAACACTTGAGCGTCTCTCTTGATCCTAGGTCCTGGCAGAGTTGTGCAGACTCAGGACAACTGAGGTTTGGAGGAATACGCAGGTTTAAAGAGGAGTCCGTAATTTTGCTTTCTAATAATCATCATCTTTTCCTCAAAGAAGTTCATGAATTTATCACTGCTAAAGTGAAAGTCATCCTCTTTTGGGAATGCTGCTTTTAGTTAGCTTTGCGACAGTATCAAAAGGAATTTGGATTGTTCTTATTTTCCTCAATTAAGTTAGAAAAATAGGATGCAATAGTGAATACAATGAATACAATAGTGAATACAATAGTGAATACAATAATGAATACAATAGTGAATACAATGAATACAATAATGAATACAATGAATACAATAATTAATACAATAGTGAATACAATGAATACAATAGTGAATACAATAGTGAATACAATAGTGAATACAATGAGTACAATAGTGAATACAATGAATACAATGGTGAATGCAATGAATACAATAATGAATACAATAGTGAATACAATAGTGAATACAATGAATACAATAATGAATACACTAGTGAATACAATGAATACAATAATGAATACAATGAATACAATAATGAATACAATAGTGAATACAATAGTGAATACAATAGTGAATACAATGAGTACAATAGTGAATACAATGAGTACAATAGTGAATACAATGATTACAATAGTGAATACAATAGTGAATACAATAGTGAATACAATAGTGAATACAATGAGTACAATAATTAATACAATAGTGAATACAATGAGTACAATAATTAATACAATGAATACAATAATGAATACAATAGTGAATGCAATAGTGAATACAATGAATACAATAGTTGAGTGTTGCGGAATATGCAGACGTCGTTATGTGCTCTTAAGAATCCGGCATCGAGAGTTGTACTTTCTAACGTGCCACCCCCATGTGTTAGAGATGAAGTGTTGGAGCGAGTTCTCTCCATGTGTTAGAGATGAAGTGTTGGAGTGAGAGTTCTCTCCATGTGTTAGAGATGAAGTGTTGGAGGGAGAGTTCTCTCCATGTGTTAGAGATGAAGTGTTGGAGCGAGAGTTCTCTCCGTGTGTTAGAGATGAAGTGTTGGAGCGAGAGTTCTCTCCATGTGTTAGAGATGAAGTGTTGGAGCGAGAGTTCTCTCGTCACGGTCAACTTGTATTTACAATAAAAAAAAGTATATTTTTTTCGGATGCAAATCTCCTTTGCTGAAACATATTGTGTCTCATCGGAGAAAAGTGCACGTGATTTTAACTTGACGCTACCCATCCCTTAAGAGGGATGATTGTCATCAGCAACCGCTGAATAGCATAGTGTCACAGTCAAATCATTTACTAAAAAAAATATTCATATTCATGAAATCACAAGTGCAATATTGCAAAACACAGCTTAGCCTTTTGTTAATCCACCTATCGTCTCAGATTTTGAAATGATGCTTTACACCGAAAGCAATCCAAGCGTTGTGTAAGTTTATCGATAGCATAACAAAACATTATGTACACTAAGTACATTAAGTAGCTAGGTCACGAAAATCAGAAAAGCAATCAAATTAATCATTTACCTTTGATGATCTTCAGATGTTTTCACTCACGAGGTTCCCAGTTACACAACAAATGTTAATTTTGTTCCATAAAGATTATTTTTATGTCCAAATACATCCGTTCGTTTGTCAGCGTTATCTTCAGAAATCCACAGGAAAGAGCGGTCACGACAACGCAGACGAAAATTCCAAATAATATCCATAATGTCCACAGAAACATGTCAAACGTTTTTTGTAATCAACCTCAGGTTGTTTTTTAAATATATATAATCGATAATATAATCAACCGCAAATGTCTTTCACAGTAGGAGAGGAAAACAATAGCTGTCCAAATTCTGTTGCGCGAGCAAAACTCATGTGACCACTTGACGCAATGTTATAGTTCTGGCTCATTTATCAAAATAAAAGCCTGAAACTATGTCTGAAGACTGTTGACACCTTGAAGAAGCGATAGGAAAAGGAATCTGGTTGATATCCCTTTAAATGGAGCAATGGGAGGCTATGGAACATGGAGTATTCAAAATAGAAGCCACTTCCTGGTTTGATTTTCCTCAGGGGTTTCGCCTGCAATATCAGTTCAAATCAAATCAAATCAAATGTTATTTGTCACATACACATGATTTAGCAGATGTTAATGCGAGTGTAGCGAAATGCTTGTGCTTCTAGTTCCGACAATGCAGTGATAACCAACAAGTAATCTAACTAACAATTCCAAAACTACTGTCTTATACACAGTGTAAGGGATAAGGAACATGTACATAAGGATATATGAATGAGTGATGGTACAGAGCAGCATACAGTAGATGGTATCAGTACAGTATATACATATGAGATGAGTGTGTGAACCATTAGAAGTAAACAAAAGTGGCATAGTTAAAGTGGCTAGTGATACATGTGTTAAACAAAGATGCGGTCGATGATGTTATGTTATACACAGACAATATTTTGACAGTTTTGGAAACTTTAGTGTGTTTTCTATCCCTAATCTGTCAATTATATGCATATTCCTAGCATCTGGTCCTGAGAAATAGGCCGTTTACTTCTGGGAACGTCATTTTCCAAACATAAAAATAGTGCCCCCTAGCTTCGAGTTTTAAAGAAGGATGCAACTCTAGTGCTGGTGCAGCTAAAGCACCTACTGAGAAGCTAAGAAGGGTTCAGGGAAAGGGAGAAGGTGGGCAGATGTGGTTGGAAACATAGGAAAGGAAGGCAGGTACCATTGGCTACGGGGGCGGTTATGTGGTAGAGCAGGGAAAGAGGAGAGGGGAGGGAAACAGTCAGTGAGACTGTGATTGAGGTCGCTGAGGGAGTGGAGAAATGAAGTTCAGAGGAGATTGAAACAATGGAAAATGAAGCAGCTGTTTTCAAAGTACCGAGGAGGAAGAGGAAGAATTTAAGGTGTGATGGTTCTAACTCTAAGAGGAAGGTAGAGATTGATAAGTCAGTTGAGGATAAACAGGTTGTAGAGATGGTGTAGCTTTCCTCAGGGGAGGGATAGGCGGGGGAGTGAGTCATCTGACACATCACAACCAAATAGCGGGGGAGAAATGGAAGGAGATATGGGATTGAGAAGGTTTCACATTTCTGAGTTTGACAAAAAGGGAAGAAATATATGCATGATTATAATGTAACAGATTTTTTTCCTGAAAGTGAATTGTTTATTGAATCAGCAAAGGTTCCGAGAGGATTGAAGCCCTGAAATCGCTAGACTCAATAGAGTTGTCACGAGAGCGAGAAGTGATTTCAATTCCAAAGGAAATCTAAAGTTCAGTCACAAGCCCGCACGGAGATGTGTTTTTCTGTCTCTTCCTGTTTTTCAGCCATGAGCAGTTAACATTATCTTTAAACCTATTATTATTATTATTTTAAAAATACATTTAAATTAAATTATTTAAACAAATCTAAAAGTCAGTTAAGAACAAATTATTATTTAAAATGACAGCCTACTGGGGAACACTGCCTTGTTTCAGGGGCAGAAGAACAGATTTTTACCTTGATAATACCATGTCCCAACTTGAGGTTTTGAACTAACGGCCTTTAGGTTCTTTTGTCCCAACAGTAACCACTAGTCTACCTGCTGGTTACTGAGCCAACAATCTAACCACTAGGCTACCTGCTGGTTACTGAGCCAACACTCCTAACCACCAGGCTACCTGCTGGTTACTGAGCCAACACTCTAACCACTAAGGCTACCTGCTGGTTACTGGCCCAACACTCTAACCACTAGGCTACGTGCTGGTTACTGGCCCAACACTCAACCACTAGGCTACCTGCTGGTTACTGAGCCAACACTCTAACCACTAGGCTACCTGCTGGTTACTGGCCAACACTCTAACCCTAGACTACCTGCTGGTTACTGGCCCAACACTCTAACCACTAGGCTACCTGCTGGTTACTGGCCCAACACTCTAACCACTAGGCTACCTGCTGGTTACTGAGCCAACACTCTAACCACTAGGCTACCTGCTGGTTACTGGCCCAACACTCTAACCACTAGGCTACCTGCTGGTTACTGGCCCAACACTCTAACCACTAGGCTACCTATTGGTTACTGAGCCAACACTCTAACCACTAGGCTACCTGCTGGTTACTGGCCCAACACTAACCACTAGGCTACCTGCTGGTTACTGGCCCAACACTCTAACCACTAGGCTACCTGCTGGTTACTGAGCCAACACTCTAACCACTAGGCTACCTGCTGGTTACTGGAACAACACTCTAACCACTAGGCTACCTGCTGGTTACTGGCCCAGCACTCTAACCATTAGGCTACCTGCTGATTTACTGGCCCAACACTCTAACCACTAGGCTACCTGCTGGTTACTGAGCCAACACTCTAACCACTAGTCTACCTGCTGGTTACTGGGCCAACACTCTAACCACTAGGCTACCTGCTGGTTACTGGCCCAACACTCTAACCACTAGACTACCTGCTGGTTACTGGCCCAACACTCTAACCACTAGGCCTGCTGGTTACTGAACCAACACTCTAACCACTAGGCTACCTGCTGGTCACTGGAGCCAACACTCTAACCACTAGGCTACCTGCTGGTTACTGGCCCAACACTCTCAATACCTGCCACCCCAAATAGGGTGTGAGATGTTAAAAAAGAGCCGTAGTGTTTGAGTTAATAAAGGGAAAAGAGAAGGGACATTAATTCTCTACAGGGGAGGCATAGTGTGTTGTCATAAAAACTCAAAAGGGAACTGGTGT
The DNA here is from genome assembly GCF_021184085.1 of Oncorhynchus gorbuscha. Taxonomy (NCBI): domain Eukaryota; kingdom Metazoa; phylum Chordata; class Actinopteri; order Salmoniformes; family Salmonidae; genus Oncorhynchus; species Oncorhynchus gorbuscha. The sequence goes on from NW_025749150.1 coordinate 24,482, forward strand.
GTATTTGTCTGCAAAGGGGGGGCACTGGTGTGTTGTCATAAAAACTCAAAAAGGGGGGAGGCACTGGTGTGTTGTCATAAAAACTCAAAAAGGGGGGTGAGGCACTGGTGTGTTGTCATAAAAACTCAAAAAGGGGGGAGGCACTGGTGTGTTGTCATAAAAACTCAAAAAGTGGGCTTGTGGCCATCCTGTTGTCATGAGGGTTGTTACCTTTGTAGGAGGTTGAAGAAGGGAGGTTATTAAAAGTTAGAGCGAGATATGAAAACATCACTATGTGTTTAATAAATGCATATGCCCCAGTAGTGTCTGTTGAGAGAGTGTGTTTCTTTTAGAGACATTAACCTATACCATCGAGAAATGTAATACTGAGGATTATTTATTTCTTACTAGGGATTTTAACTGCACAGTACAGTGATTTAGATATAAACCACAAAGACTGTTTTTAAAAGCCTTGTTGTAACACATGAACTGTGTGATATTTGACGGAGCCAACAAGGAGACACGAGAAAGTCCACATGGAACCATGTTAGAGAGAACAACATCTCTTTGGCCAGGTTAGATAGATTGATGCTCAAAACAATTAAACTTCAGGTCTGTAAATCAAGTGTGGGATTTTCTGATCATTGTTTAGCAACAGAGGTGGTGTACATTAACGCTGTAAAACCCCTAAGGTTCATCCTGACATTTCAATATAACTTTATTGATTGATGCTCACTTCAGGAACCGTTTAGTTTTTTTCTGGGAGAGGTGGAGGCCTCAAAAGGCCCGTTTTTCTATCCCTTCAACAGAGAGTAAACAGTGGCAGAATACCTGACCGCTGTGACTGACCGAAAATTAAGGAAATCTTTTGACTATCTGCAGACCAATGAAGGCAGACCTGGCTCTCAAGAGAAGACAGGCTATGTGCTCACTGCCCACAAAATAAGGAGGAAACTGAGCTGCACTTCATAACATCTAATCTCCTGCCCAATGTATGACCATATTAGAGACACATATTTCCCTCAGATTACACCGGCCCACAAAGAATTAAAAAACAAATGCAATTTTGGTGAACTCTCATATCTACTGGGTGAAATACCACAGTGTGCCATCACAGCAGCAAGATTTGTGACCTGTTGCCATGACAAAATAACAGCCAGTGAAGAAGAAACACAAATCTATATTTATGTTGATTTATTTTCCCTTTTGTAATTGAACTATTTGCACATCGTTACAACACTGTATATAGACATAATATGACATATGAAATGTCTTTATTCTTTTGGAACTTCTGTGAGTTTAAAATGTATAATGTTAATTTTGTACTGTTTATTTCACTTTTGTTTGTTATCTATTGCACTTGCTTTGGCAATGTTAACATTTGTTTCCCCTGCTAATAAAGCTCCTTAAATTGAAATGAGAGGGGGAGAGGAGAGAGAGGAAAGGGAGGGGACAGAGAGGAGGGGAGGGGACAGAGAGGAGGGGGAGGGGACAGAGAGGAGGGGGAGGAGACAGAGAGGAGGGGGAGGGGACAGAGAGGAGGGGGAGAGGAGAGAGAGGAAAGGGAGGGGAGAAAGAGGAGGGGGAGGGGACAGAGAGTAGGGGGAGGGGACAGAGAGGAGGGGGAGAGGAGAGAGAGGAGGGGGAGGGGACAGAGAGGAGGGGGAGAGGAGAGAGAGGAAAGGGAGGGGAGAAAGAGGAGGGGAGGGGACAGAGAGTAGGGGGAGGGGACAGAGAGGAGGGGGAGAGGAGAGAGAGGAGGGGGAGGGGACAGAGAGGAGGGGGAGAGGGAGAGAGAGGAAAGGGAGGGGACAGAGAGGAGGGGGAGGGGACAGAGAGGAGGGGGAGGGGACAGAGAGGAGGGGGAGGGGACAGAGAGGAGGGGGAGGGGACAGAGAGGAGGGGGAGGGGACAGAGTTTTGCCTTTTTTTATGAAACACTCATTCCATCAACCCCCCCCCTCTCCCTGACAATAAATCACCTAAATATATCCTGTACTGCATACATGTACCATACTCACCTTGCCCTCTACCCCACAATACAAAGCAACACATCACAATAACCAAATACCTCGCCACCTCTACAACCGTATATCCATGCATCTTCCCCAGCTATACAGACAACCCCCCAACATACCGTATCTCCATGCATCTTCCCCAGCTATACAGACAACCCCCCAACATACCGTATCTCCTGAAACATCTTCCCCAGCTATACAGACAACCCCCCAACACACCGTATCTCCATGCATCTTCCCCAGCTATACAGACAACCCCCAACACACCGTATCTCCATGCATCTTCCCCAGCTATACAGACAACCCCCCAACACACCATATCTCCTGAAACATCTTCCCCAGCTATACAGACAACCCCCAACACACCGTATATCCATGCATCTTCCCCAGCTATACAGACAACCCCCAACACACCGTATCTCCATGCATCTTCCCCAGCTATACAGACAACCCCCCAACACACCGTATCTCCTGAAACATCTTCCCCAGCTATACAGACAACCCCCAACACACCGTATCTCCTGAAACATCTTCCCCAGCTATACAGACAACCCCCAACACACCGTATATCCATGCATCTTCCCCAGCTATACAGACAACCCCCCAACACACCGTATCTCCATGCATCTTCCCCAGCTATACAGACAACCCCC
>NW_025749151.1:0-27108 GCF_021184085.1 Oncorhynchus gorbuscha
GGAATTTAGCCAGGACACCAGGGTTAACACTCCTACAATAAGTGCCATGGGATCTTTAATGACCTCAGAGAGTCAGGACACCCATTTAACATCCCATCTGAAAGACAGCACCCTACACAGGGCAGTGTCCTGCAATCACTGCCCCGGGGATTGGGATAATTTTTTAGACCAGAGGAAAGAGTGCCTCCCTACTGGCCCTCCTTCACCACTTCCAGCAGTATCTGGTCTCCCATCCAGGGACTGACCAGGACCAACCCTGCTTAGCTTCAGAAGCAAGCCAGCAGTGGTATGCAGGGTGGTATATACATGATAGTGATGACAAAGAAGTTCTCCATAGTGGGTACAGCGTTTAGGAATTCATACAATGGCTCTGTCTCTAACAAGGCTCAATGAAAACGTATAGTTAGGTTAAGAAGTTTAGCAGGGATTTATAGTATCTGTGAGGCAAACGCACATTGTTAGCTGTTTGTCCCCTTTGTCCTGAAAGCGGTGTTAGAGATGAGAGTCACCAGAGTGGGTCTGCTGCTGCAGAGAAGAGTGTAATGAGAGAGGCTTTTAGAGAGGGTATATAATGAGATATCTAATGAGGGGAATGAATGAGACACAGCAGGGGGACCGGAGGAGGGGGGATCACGTCCACTCACAGTAAACAACACAGAGGGAGAGAGGAAGGGAGGGAGGGGAGGGCCTGTGGATACATACACATCAACTGTCTGTCACCTCACTAATGTGTTTCTGTCATCATCAGTGTGTGCGTGTGCATGAATGAGATTATATGAGTGAGTGTGTACAGACTACAGGCTATACGATTCTTTTTGCATGTCTATATGTGTGTAGGGGAATGTGCAGGTGTATTGTTGTATGTCTATATGTGTGCAGGTGTATTGTTGTATGTCTATATGTGTGTAGGGGAATGTGCAGGTGTATTGTTGTATGTCTATATGTGTGTAGGGGAATGTGCAGGTATATTGTTGTATGTCTATATGTGTGCAGGGGAATGTGCAGGTGTATTGTTGTATGTCTATATGTGTGTACGGGAATGTGCAGGTGTATTGTTGTATGTCTATATGTGTGTAGGGGAATGTGCAGGTATATTGTTGTATGTCTATATATATGTGCAGGGGAATGTGCAGGTGTATTGTTGTATGTCTATATGTGTGCAGGGGAATGTGCAGGTGTATTGTTGTATGTCTAAATGTGTGCAGGGGAATGTGCAGGTGTATTGTTGTATGTCTATATGTGTGCAGGGGAATGTGCAGGTGTATTGTTGTATGTCGATATATATGTGCAGGGGAATGTGCAGGTGTATATCTATATGTGTGTAGGGGAATGTGCAGGTGTATTGTTGTATGTCTATATGTGTGCAGGGCAATGTGCAGGTGTATTGTTGTATGTCGATATATATGTGCAGGGGAATGTGCAGGTGTATATCTATATGTGTGTAGGGGAATGTGCAGGTGTATTGTTGTATGTCTATATGTGTGCAGGGGAATGTACAGGTGTATTGTTGTATGTCGATATGTGTGCAGGTGTATTGTTGTATGTCGATATGTGTGCAGGGGAATGTGCAGGTGTATATCTATATGTGTGCAGTTGAATGTGCAGGTGTATTGTTGTATGTCTATATGTGTGCAGGGGAATGTACAGGTGTATTGTTGTATGTCGATATGTGTGCAGGGGAATGTGCAGGTGTATTGTTGTATGTCGATATGTGTGCAGGGGAATGTGCAGGTGTATTGTTGTATGTCGATATGTGTGCAGGGGAATGTGCAGGTGTATATCTATATGTGTGTAGCGGAATGTGCAGGTGTATTGTTGTATGTCTATATGTGTGCAGGGCAATGTACAGGTGTATTGTTGTATGTCGATATGTGTGCAGGGGAATGTGCAGGTGTATTGTTGTATGTCGATATGTGTGCAGGTGTATTGTTGTATGTCTATATGTGTGCAGGTGTATTGTTGTATGTCTATATGTGTGCAGGGGAATGTGCAGGTGTATTGTTGTATGTCGATATGTGTGCAGGTGTATTGTTGTATGTCTATATGTGTGCAGGGGAATGTGCAGGTGTATTGTTGTATGTCGATATGTGTGCAGGGAATGTGCAGGTGTATATCTATATGTGTGTAGGGAATGTGCAGGTGTATTGTTGTATGTCTATATGTGTGCAGGGCAATGTACAGGTGTATTGTTGTATGTCGATATGTGTGCAGGGGAATGTACAGGTGTATTGTTGTATGTCGATATGTGTGCAGGGGAATGTGCAGGTGTATTGTTGTATGTCGATATGTGTGCAGGGGAATGTGCAGGTGTATTGTTGTATGTCGATATGTGTGCAGGGGAATGTGCAGGTGTATTGTTGTATGTCTATATGTGTGCAGGGGAATGTGCAGGTGTATTGTTGTATGTCGATATGTGTGCAGGGGAATGTGCAGGTGTATTGTTGTATGTCGATATGTGTGCAGGGGAATGTGCAGGTGTATTGTTGTATGTCGATATGTGTGCAGGGGAATGTGCAGGTGTATATCTATATGTGTGTAGGGAATGTGCAGGTGTATTGTTGTATGTCTATATGTGTGCAGGGGAATGTACAGGTGTATTGTTGTATGTCGATATGTGTGCAGGGGAATGTGCAGGTGTATTGTTGTATGTCGATATGTGTGCAGGGGAATGTGCAGGTGTATTGTTGTATGTCGATATGTGTGCAGGGGAATGTGCAGGTGTATTGTTGTATGTCGATGTGTGTGCAGGGGAATGTGCAGGTGTATTGTTGTATGTCTATATGTGTGCAGGGGAATGTGCAGGTGTATATCTATATGTGTGTAGGGGAATGTGCAGGTGTATTGTTGTATGTCTATATGTGTGCAGGGGAATGTGCAGGTGTATTGTTGTATGTCTATATGTGTGCAGGGGAATGTGCAGGTGTATTGTTGTATGTCTATATGTGTGTAGGGGAATATGCAGGTGTATTGTTGTATGTCTATATGTGTGCAGGGGAATGTGCAGGTGTATTGTTGTACATCTATATGTGTGCAGGTGTATTGCTGTATGTCGATATGTGTGCAGGGGAATGTGCAGGTGTATTGTTGTACGTCTATATGTGTGCAGGTGTATTGTTGTACGTCTATATGTGTGCAGTTGTATTGCTGTATGTCTATATGTGTGCAGGGGAATGTGCAGGTGTATTGTTGTATGTCTATATGTGTGTAGGGGAATATGCAGGTGTTTTGTTGTATGTCTATATGTGTGCAGGGGAATGTGCAGGTGTATTGTTGTACGTCTATATGTGTGCAGGTGTATTGTTGTACGTCTATATGTGTGCAGGTGGATTGCTGTAAGTCTATATGTGTGCAGGGGAATGTGCAGGTGTATTGCTGTATGTCGATATGTGTGCAGGGGAATGTGCAGGTGTATTGTTGTACGTCTATATGTGTGCGGGTGTATTGTTGTACGTCTATATGTGTGCAGGTGTATTGCTGTATGTCGATATGTGTGCAGGTGTATTGTTGTACGTCTATATGTGTGCAGGTGTATTGCTGTATGTCTATATGTGTGCAGGTGGATTGTTGTATGTCTATATGTGTGCAGGGGAATGTGCAGGTGTATTGTTGTATGTCTATATGTGTGCAGGGGAATGTGCAGGTGTATTGTTGTATGTCTATATGTGTGTAGGGGAATATGCAGGTGTATTGTTGTATGTCTATATGTGTGCAGGGGAATGTGCAGGTGTATTGTTGTACATCTATATGTGTGCAGGTGTATTGCTGTATGTCGATATGTGTGCAGGGGAATGTGCAGGTGTATTGTTGTACGTCTATATGTGTGCAGGTGTATTGTTGTACGTCTATATGTGTGCAGTTGTATTGCTGTATGTCTATATGTGTGCAGGGGAATGTGCAGGTGTATTGTTGTATGTCTATATGTGTGTAGGGGAATATGCAGGTGTTTTGTTGTATGTCTATATGTGTGCAGGGGAATGTGCAGGTGTATTGTTGTACGTCTATATGTGTGCAGGTGTATTGTTGTACGTCTATATGTGTGCAGGTGGATTGCTGTAAGTCTATATGTGTGCAGGGGAATGTGCAGGTGTATTGCTGTATGTCGATATGTGTGCAGGGAATGTGCAGGTGTATTGTTGTACGTCTATATGTGTGCGGGTGTATTGTTGTACGTCTATATGTGTGCAGGTGTATTGCTGTATGTCGATATGTGTGCAGGTGTATTGTTGTACGTCTATATGTGTGCAGGTGTATTGCTGTATGTCTATATGTGTGCAGGGGAATGTGCAGGTGTATTGTTGTACGTCTATATGTGTGCAGGTGTATTGCTGTATGTCTATATGTGTGCAGGGGAATGTGCAGGTGTATTGCTGTATGTCGATATGTGTGCAGGGGAATGTGCAGGTGTATTGTTGTATGTCGATATGTTTGCAGGGGAATGTGCAAGTGTATTGCTGTATGTCTATATGTGTGTAGGGGAGTGTGCAGGTGTATTGTTGTATGTCTATATGTGTGTAGGGGAATGTGCAAGTGTATTGCTGTATGTCTAAATGTGTGTAGGAGAATGTGCAGGTGTATTGTTGTATGTATATATATGTGTGTAAGGGAATGTGCAGGCGTATGTATATATGTGTGTAGGGGAATGTGCAGGTGTATTGTTGTATGTCTATATGTGTGTAGGGGAATGTGCAAGTGTATTGTTGTATATCTAAATGTGTGTAGGAAAATGTGCAGGTGTATTGTTGTATGTCTATATGTGTGCAGGGGAATGTGCAGGTGTATTGTTGTATGTCTATATGTGTGCAGGGGAATGTGCAGGTGTATATCTATATGTGTGCAGATGTATTGTTGTATGTCGATATGTGTGTAGGGGAATGTGCAGGTGTATTGTTGTATGTCTATATGTGTGCAGGTGTATTGTTGTATATCTATATGTGTGCAGGGGAATGTGCAGGTGTATATCTATATGTGTGTAGGGGAATGTGCAGGTGTATTGTTGTATGTCTATATGTGTGCAGGTGTATTGTTGTATATCTATATGTGTGCAAGGGAATGTGCAGGTGTATATCTATATGTGTGCAGGGGAATGTGCAGGTGTATATCTATATGTGTGCAGGGGAATGTGCAGGTGTATTGTTGTACGTCTATATGTGTGCAGGTGTATTGTTGTACGTCTATATGTGTGCAGGTGGATTGCTGTATGTCTATATGTGTGCAGGGGAATGTGCAGGTGTATTGCTGTATGTCGATATGTGTGCAGGGGAATGTGCAGGTGTATTGTTGTACGTCTATATGTGTGCGGGTGTATTGTTGTACGTCTATATGTGTGCAGGTGTATTGCTGTATGTCGATATGTGTGCAGGTGTATTGTTGTACGTCTATATGTGTGCAGGTGTATTGCTGTATGTCTATATGTGTGCAGGGGAATGTGCAGGTGTATTGTTGTACGTCTATATGTGTGCAGGTGTATTGTTGTATGTCTATATGTGTGCAGGGGAATGTGCAGGTGTATTGTTGTATGTCGATATGTTTGCAGGGGAATGTGCAAGTGTATTGCTGTATGTCTATATGTGTGTAGGGGAGTGTGCAGGTGTATTGTTGTATGTCTATATGTGTGTAGGGGAATGTGCAAGTGTATTGTTGTATGTATATATATGTGTGTAAGGGAATGTGCAGGCGTATGTATATATGTGTGTAGGGGAATGTGCAGGTGTATTGTTGTATGTCTATATGTGTGTAGGGGAATGTGCAAGTGTATTGTTGTATATCTAAATGTGTGTAGGAAAATGTGCAGGTGTATTGTTGTATGTCTATATGTGTGCAGGGGAATGTGCAGGTGTATTGTTGTATGTCTATATGTGTGCAGGGGAATGTGCAGGTGTATATCTATATGTGTGCAGATGTATTGTTGTATGTCGATATGTGTGTAGGGGAATGTGCAGGTGTATTGTTGTATGTCTATATGTGTGCAGGTGTATTGTTGTATATCTATATGTGTGCAGGGGAATGTGCAGGTGTATTGTTGTATGTCTATATGTGTGCAGGGGAATGTGCAGGTGTATTGTTGTATGTCTATATGTGTGCAGGGGAATGTGCAGGTGTATATCTATATGTGTGCAGATGTATTGTTGTATGTCGATATGTGTGTAGGGGAATGTGCAGGTGTATTGTTGTATGTCTATATGTGTGCAGGTGTATTGTTGTATATCTATATGTGTGCAGGGGAATGTGCAGGTGTATTGTTGTATGTCGATATGTGTGCAGGTGTATTGTTGTATATCTATATGTGTGCAGGGGAATGTGCAGGTGTATATCTATATGTGTGCAGGGGAATGTGCAGGTATATTGTTGTATGTCTATATGTGTGCAGGTGTATTGCTGTATGTCTATATGTGTGCTGGGAATGTTCAGGTGTATATCTATATGTGTGTAGGGGAATGTGCAGGTGTATATCTATATGTGTGTAGGGGAATGTGCAGGTGTATTGTTGTATGTCAATATGTGTGTAGGGGAATGTGCAGGTGTATTGTTGTATGTCTATATGTGTGTAGGGGAATGTGCAGGTGTATTGTTGTATGTCGATATGTGTGTAGGGGAATGTGCAGGTGTATTGTTGTATGTCTATATGTGTGCAGGGAATGTGCAGGTGTATTGTTGTATGTCGATATGTGTGCAGGGGAGTGTGCAGGTGTATTGCTGTATGTCTATATGTGTGCAGGGGAATGTGCAGGTGTATTGTTGTATGTCTATATGTGTGCAGGGGAATGTGCAGGTGTATTGTTGTATGTCTATATGTGTGCAGGGGAATGTGCAGGTGTATTGCTGTATGTCTATATGTGTGCAGGGGAATGTGCAGGTGTATTGTTGTATGTCTATATGTGTGCAGGGAATGTGCAGGTGTCTTTTGTGAGGGGCTTTGTAGTGTAACAATATATTTCTGTATGGGCTGATTGTTACACGTAAGACCCATTGTTGCATTTGGAAATGTCTCGGTCTGGAATATAGACGGCACCTCGCCTCTGATCTAACGAGGCATAATGCTCTGCGGTAGACAGCTTTGAGGGGAGCCTCAGAAGAGGAAGTGTGAGATTTTAACAAGGAGAAGATTTGATTTGGCAAACATTGAGCGGAGAAAAGGTTGCTAAGGAGTGAAAAAGACGGTCTTCAAGTCCCACCCACTCAAATGCTGTGCGTCTATTTAATTGGATATAGGAAACCAAAGCCCTGAACTGCCATTGTGAACAGAAAAATGCCTCAAATTTAGCTAAAGCTGTGGAATTAGCTTTTCCTACGAAGATGCTTATTTTTCTGCTAAAGATGGAAAGAAATGTGCCTTGGGTTATCTAATGACTTTGTTTTGTTTATTCTGTCATACTGTATGTCCGTTACACTAACCTTCCAGGACATCCAGCCAATCATTTTCTTTTCATCACTTTCATTGACAAGATTGACATAGTCATTGAATATGAATGTTAGTTCTTTGCATCAGCTTGATGTCACAGTCTCATATGCATGCTGTATGCGGTACCCACTGGGCACAAACGTCAGATCAACGTCTAGTTTTGATTTTAATTTGGTTGTGCGACAACGTGAAGTCAACAGCAAACAAAGTGCACTGTCATTGGATTAGGTTTATACAGTGGGGCAAAAAGTATTTAGTCAGCCACTAATTGTGCAAGTTCTCCCACTTAAAAAAGATGAGAGAGGCCTGTAATTTTCATCATAGGTACACTTCAACTATGACAGACAAAAATGAGACAAAAAAATGCAGAAAATCACATTGTAGGATTTTTTTTTATGAATTTATTTGCAAATTATGGTGGAAAATAAGTATTTGGTCACCTACAAACAAGCAAGATTTCTGGCTCACAGACCTATAACTTCTTCTTTAAGATGCTCCTCTGTCCTCCTCTCATTACCTGTATTAATGGCACCTGTTTGAACTTGTTATCAGTATAAAAGACACCTGTCCACAACCTCAAACAGTCACACCAAACTCCACTATGGCCAAGACCAAAGAGCTGTCAAAGGACACCAGAAAAAAATTGTAGGCCTGCACCAGGCTGGGAAGACTGAATCTGCAGTTAGGTACGCAGCTTGGTTTGAAGAAATCAACTGTGGGAGCAATTATTAGGAAATGGAAGACATACAAGACCACTGATAATCTCCTCGATCTGGGGCTCCACGCAAGATCTCACCCCGTGGGGTCAAAATGATCACAAGAACGGTGAGCAAAAATCCCAGAACCACACGGGGGACCTAGTGAATGACCTGCAGAGAGTTGGGACCAAAGTAACAAAGCCTACCATCAGCAAGGGCATTGAAGATGAAACGTGGCTGGGTCTTTCAGCATGACAATGATCCCAAACACACCGCCCGGGCAACGAAGCATTTCAAGGTCCTGGAGTGGCGTAGCCAGTCTCCAGATCTCAAACCCATAGAAAATCTTTGGAGGAGTTGAAAGTCCGTGTTGCCCAGCAACAGCCCCAAAACATCACTGCTATCTAGAGGAGATCTGCATGAGGAATGGGCCAAAATACCAGCAACAGTATGTGAAAACCTTGTGAAGACTTATAGTAAACGTTTGACCTCTGTCATTGCCAACAAAGGGTATATAACAAAAGTATTGAGATAAACTTTTGTCATTGACCAAATACTTATTTTCCACTGCATAATTTGCAAATAAATTCATTAAAAATGCTACAATGTGATTTTCTGAAATGTGTTTTGATGAAAATTACAGGCCTCCCTCATCTTTTAAGTGGGAGAACTTGCACAATTGGTCGCTGACTAAATACTTTTTTGCCCCACTGTCTATGGGTGAAAAATGACAAATGCCTTTATGTTGATGACTTTTTGCAAATCCCAATCAGTTTTCCACGTTGATTCAAAAGTCATCACATTGATTTTTGGGGTTGAAATGACTTGGAAGCAACGTTGATTCAACCAGTTCTTGCTCAGAGGGTAAGGTTATGAATGTAGCTAAGATCACCCTTTGTTTTTCTTTCATAATTTTTTATTTCACATTGAAATCTGTGGTTAGGAAATGAGCACACTGCATAGCAACACGGCAATCACTGAGAGTAGAGAATGGGAGATTTAAATTCTCTGTGCCAAACATTTTATATTATCAGCAGCATCACTGTCTCAAAGGGAGCTTAGTGGAATTATCACATAATGGTTCTGCTTTGTGGGAGCTTATTACCCTAACGCCTTATTAGAGAGTACCAGAGGTGAGTGACATAACCACATTCATCATATACCTGTAATTCACTGGGCAAAAATATAAACGCAACATGTGAAGTGCTGGTCCCATATTTCGTGAGGTAAAGTAAAATATCCCAGAAATGTTTCCATATGCACAAAAAGCTTATTGCTTTTTGTGCATTTGTTGCATTTGTTTACATCCCTGTTAGTGAGCATTTCTCCTTTGCCAAGATCATCCATCCACCTGACAGGTGTGGCATATCAAGCTGATTAAACAGCAGGATCATTATTACACAGGTGCACCTTTTGCTGGGGACATTTAAAGGCCACTCCAAATGTGCAGTTTTGTCACACAACACAATGCCACAGATGTCTCAAGTTTTGAGGAGCATACAATTGGAATGCTGACTGCAGACATATCTACCAGAGCTGTTGCCAGAGAATGTAATGTAAATTTCTCTACCTTAAGCCGCTCCAACTGACCGTACAACCGCAGACCATGTGTATGGCGTTGTGTGGGGCGGTTTGTTGATGTCAACGTTGTGAACAAAGTGCCCCATGGGTGACGGTGGGGTTATGGAACGGGCAGGCATAAATATGGACAACGAATAACTGCATTTTATCAATGGCAATTTGAATGCACAAAAATACATTGGATTTTTGGGCTCCTTAGGCCCATTTTTTAAGGTATCTGTGACCAAAAGATCTGTAGTCATGTGAAATTCATAGATTATGACCTAATTAATGTATTTAAATTGACTGATTTCCTTACATGAACTGTAACTCAGTAAAATCTTTGAAATTGTTGCATGTTGCGTTTCTAGTACGTTTACAGTATATATGGTATAAAACATTAGGGTGAACACAACATACTGTATATACTGCAGCCAATAGTTACAATATCCTCTTCTCCTGTGAGTTTATGGATCTCAAAACCAACATAAGCATGCTGGCTACTCTGATACAACACCTACAGTCCATTAGGAAAAAAAGTACTCAGACCCCTAGACTTTCCCACATTTTGTTAATTTACAGACTAATTTTATAGTGTTTTCCCCTCATCAATCTACACACAATACCCCATAATGACAAAGCAAAAATAGGTTTTAAATAGAAATATCACTTTACAGAAGTATTTAGATTCTTTCATTCTTCTCTGCAGATCTTCTCAAACTCTGTCAGGTTGGATGGGCAGCGTCACTGCACAGCTATTTTCAGGTCTCCAGTCCGGGCTCTGGCTGGGCAACTCAAGGACATTGAGAGACTTGTCCCAAACCACTCCTGCATTGTCCTGGCTGTGTGCTTAGGGTCGTTGTTCTGTTGGAAGGTGAACCTTCGCTCCAGTCTGAAGTCCTGAGCGCTCTGGAGCAGGTTTTTCATCAAGGATCTTTCTGTACTTTGCTCCGATCATCATTCCTCGATCCTGACTAGTCTCCCAGTCCCTGCCGCTGAAAAACATCCCCACAGCATGATGTTGCTACCACCATGCTTCACTGTAGGGATGGTGCCATGTTTTCCAGACGAGATGCTTGGGCATTCAGGCCAAAGAGTTCAATCTTGGTTTCAGACCAGCAAATCTTGTTTCTCATGGTCTGAGAGTCCTTTAGGTGCCTTTTGGCAAAGTCCAAGTGGGCTGTCATTTGCTTTTACTGAGGAGTGACTTCCGTCTGGTCACACTACCATAAAGGCCTGATTAGTAGAGTGCATCAGAGATGGTTGTTCTTCTGGAAGGTTCTCCCATCTCCACAAAGGAACTCTGGAGCTCTGTCAGAGTGACCCTCGGGTTCTTGGTCACCTCCCTGACCAAGGCCCTTCTCCCCCGATTGCTCAGTTTGGCTGGGAGGCCAGCTCTAGGAAGAGTCTTGGTGGTTCCCCTGTGTTCTTGGGGACCTTCAATGCTGCAGAATGTTTGGTACCCTTCACCATATCTGTGCCTCAACACAATCCTGTCTAGGAGCTCTGTGGGCAATTCCTAAGCAACCTCATGGATTGGTATTTGCTCTGACATACTGTCAACTGTGGACCTATAGACAGGTGTGTATCTTTTCCAAATCATGTCCAATCAATTGAATTTTCCACAGGTGGACTCCAATCAAGTTGTAGAAACATCTCAAGATTGATCCATTAAAACAGGATGCAATTTGAGCTCAATTTCGAGTCTCATAGCAAAGGCTCTGAATACTAATGTAAATCCGGTATTTTATTTGTAATACATTTGAAAACAATTCTAAATACCTGTTTTTGCTTTGTCATTATGGGGTATTGTGTGTAGATTAATGAGGGGGGAAATGATTTAATCCATTTTATAATAAGGCTGTAATGTATCAAAATGTGGAAAAGGGAAGGGGACTGAATACTTTCTCAATGCTTGGATGCATTTTGACATATTCCCTCTTGGTCGGTCCTAACCCCACTTTGTTCAGACTTCCCATCCTTTCCCCTTCTTTATGCAGTTACATTTCCTCTCTGTCTGTTCTCTCTCTGTTCTCTCCCTGTTCTCTGTTTCTGCTGGCAGTGCATGTTTCCTGTGTTGTGCATTCAGCAGGAGGTCTGGACTCATCCTACCATTAGCTTTGATGTGTTTGGTGTCTACTTCTGGAAAACAACACGTACACTACTCTGAGGTCCTTCCGTTTTTGCCTCACCCTGACTATTGGACCTCATTGAACATGCCCCCTCCAGCTGTCCTAGAATGCCCCCCAAGAGAGCCTGTCGTGTCCCAACTCACCTTTTCGGGCGGGTTCCCTTCGAACCTCTCTCTCACTGTCTCTCTCTCTCTCGCTATCTTTTGTTATTTCTTTCTTTCTCTCTCTCTCCCCTGCTTTCATCCTGCCATCCACTCCTAAGCTCAAGGCAGACTCTTCAGTGGAGTACAAACAGCATACAAAGTTGGGATGTTTTTGTTGCCATGGCACCAGGAGGAAGCCTAGGCAGAGAGCTCTCTCAATATTATATATATATTTGTATTATTAAGTGTTTTTTGTTGCATTTTGAAACAATTTTTTGTTAACCTGTTCAGAAAAAATATCTGGTGGTGGCCCATGGAGTTGCAGGACTGACAATGGCACGTGTGTTTACCTTTGCTTGGCTAGCATTAGCTAGCTAACTGGGAAGTCTGTTTACTTGGCTTTGCTAGCATTAACTAGCTAGTTGGGAAGTCTGTTTACTTGGCTTGGCTAGCATTAGCTCGCTAGCTGGGAAGTCTACTTACTTGGCTTGGCTAGGATTAGCTAGCTAGCTAGCTTGGAAGTCTGTTTACTTTGCTTGGCTAGCAATAGCGAATCTAATTTGAATGATGCATCAACACCTGATCAACACAGAACCAGATTTTATTCCACCTACCTCAGTTTCTGAAGGATGTGGACTGTGGTGAGGATTGCAGAGGCTCACCTCGTAGGAGACACTTGGTGATTATAGCCGAGGTGTGGTTGTCTCCCCAGGCACTTTTGCTGCCGAAGCATCGTCCAGACGGTGCTACACATTCGGGTGGTGGATGTTCCAGCGCACCTACAGAGGAGGAGTAGCTGTGAGCTTCAGATACATAGGTGCCTGATAAAGAGCTCCCGACTGTTTCTCCCTCCCTGGCTGTACCATCAACGCCACCTCTACTCAAGCTACTCCTTTACTGAACTGCATCATGATCTAGCTGTGGAAGACCATCTCCCATCAACTGCCAGCTCCTGAATTTGTTTGAGATTCTATATGAAAAGCTTTATATTAAATACACAGGAGGTTGGTGGCTCTTAATTGGAGAGAGGACGGGCTAGTGGTAATGGCTGAGCAGAATCAGTGGAGGGTATCACCATTCCGCTTAAGGCTCGTTCCAGCCATTATTATGAGCCGTCCTCCTCAGCAACCTTTACTGATAAAATACATCTATTATTATTATTATTAGAGGGGTTGAGAGACTGACATAGATCAGGTGGAAGCGGTTGGTAGTTTTGGCTTAATGGGTTGTGGCATGGACTGGACAATAGACCTCAATTACGTATGTTATCTCGTCTTACCATCAAGAACAACAGGTTGTGTAGATAAATATAATGTTTTGTCCTTTCAAGTTGGTACAATTTCTACCAGCTATTGTCCACATGTTGAGTCATCCCCAACTATTTCAACAGCAGATACATTTCTCTCAACATTAGCCTGCCTGTGTGTGCAGCCCGTGGCGTAGCGACCAGAATTCCCTTCCCAATCCTTCTGTCAATCAGAGTCGCATCACCAGGCAATGTCGCCATCACCATGCACCCGTCACTCACAGACTGGTCCGGTGACACTCCCCTCTACCATTCTGCAGGTGACAGTGTTGTCCCTGGAGAAGGTGATGAGGGTAGGAGATAGCGGTGGTGATGGCTCTCTAACATGCCTTCATGCCTTCATTGTATTCATTACTAATACTGTGCTATAATTGGTAATTGCTATAGCATGACCTGAGACGCCTGTGTACCTCCCTAATCATTGTGTCAGAAATAATCCCTCTGCCCACATGTAACAAGGCAGGAAGGTCTCAGCGTGTCACCATCATCAACACCTCTCACTTTCCACAGGAAAGTCACAGGAAAAGCTGTTGTCCAGGGCGAATGTGTCACTGCTCACGACACACCAACAACAACCTGCAGCACTGAGGAATTCAGCCAAGACATGCAATAATGCCTCAGCACAGAGACACTGACATCAATACAGAGACAAGCTTCAGTATACCTGCAACGTGAACTGCAATGACTAACACTAATGACTGAAACAATGCTGTCGCAAAGTGATGGAGCAAATACTGCCTTCTGGTGAAGTTTCAGACACCAATTAAGTGTTTCTCGTTATTGAAATGCTGGACTGGTCAAAAAGTGGTGGTGCAACAGAAAAACCCAAAGAGCGTTTCAGGGAACTTCATCACCGGTGGTCATTAATTGCAGAGCAATTACGAAGCATGATGTCCATAATGAGTCATTATTGCATTGTAATTGTCTCTATGTCTGAGTAATGAGGCTGGTGTTGGGTGTTGTGATTCGGCTGGTTAGTTCTGCAGACTCCGCCTGGTCTTGGGAGAGGCATAATCAACAGCAGCAGCAGTGGAGTCTCTCTACGAGAGCCTGATGGTGTGTGTGCCCTCTGGCCAATCATAATAAGAGGAGCTGTCATGGGAGAGGGCCAGGAGACATCAGCTCCATTTGCAGTTAAGACACAGTGGAGATGGATCACGCAGCTGAGCCGCTGTCTGTGTCCAGACAATTTAGCTCTGAACTAATATCCTCCTGACAGGGTTTAGGATATGTTTCTACAGTAATGTTTTGTCTATTCATAATGGGTCTCTTATGTTGGATGTTTTTAGGAAAATTCAATTAATTTTTGATGTCGGATGACTCGGAATTGTGTGGTGGAAGACATATCAGATAGGCACTGGTGCTGACCCTGCCAAGAATTTATATTTCCCATTAAACCTTTGCTACAGCTCAAATAACGATTCTGTATATTCTGCCCCATCCTGATTGCTGGTAATTACAGTCATATGACATTTCGAGTCTGAAGTGTATAAATTAAAAATGCTTTTCTTTTGTAGTCTCCTATAGGGATTGCAGCTGCGCTTCTCTTGTCTAAAGGTAATTTGACTATTGAGGTTTTTACAGACTTCTAATGGCCTCCTATTCATTTGCATATTTTATGTATTACCAAGCTTTACAGCACGACTTGGGCAATTAAGCACTTGAGCGATTTCTCAAGGGTCCCCACCTGGACCTGAACCCAAACAACCCTTACATCTCTCTCAAGTGCATTCATATTGTGAGCATTTATCTTAATAGAATTCATTCTCAAATTCACGCAGCATCACCAAAATAGTTTGAAAACGGCATCAGTCTGATGGGGTGCTGGAGTGTTGGAAAAAGAATGTGTGTTCTTTGCCTGCCCCCTGCTGGTACATGGAGAACTACACGTCAGTAGAAATGATAAGGGCTGGGACTTTTTCCTGCTCAGGTATCCAGGAGCTCCTGTGGACATCGTTTATTGTTTTCAACAAAAAGACTCTAGTTCCTCTCTACCATGACCCTTCCAGTAAGGAGACGAGAGACAGGCTGTGGTGAGGTTTTCTTTACCTGCTGGACATTGTTTTCTCAGACTCAGAAAATCATCTGTTATTACCTTCTGAGTTGATTGCGTAATGTACTGAGAGACAGACAGGTGTTAAAACTTGTTCACTGGGAATATCATCACCTTCTCTCATCATCCGTTATTTGAACATACTGTTCCTTCAGTGAGACACGGAAGGGTAGAATACCACAGGTGCCCATCTGGTTTTAGAGGAGAACGTTTCAATTCAACATATTGTGTTCGAAAAGCAAATAACTTGAAAGTCAGAGGGCGCTCAATTAATCATGGCCTTCAGCATTGCCTGATATATCAGTGAAATGTTTGAAGTTACCTAATCAAGGTGGTGGCAATAGTGATGTGAAGTGGGTAATTAAAACTGCTGGCAATTTTAGATTTTCATTTAGATTTCATATCAGTCATCAGTCATATTTTTTATGATCATGCGCTGATAATATAGAAGCAGTAATTGTAAAATGAAACATTTAACCCAAACGATCATTTATGAATACACCATTAGTTCTCAGCAGTAGAGTACTGATATAGCAGATATTGGTTGAGCTCTGAAATACATACTGCAAAAACAGTTGTCATCCACAGGTAGAATGGTAGAATGGTGTAATTCTATTTAATAATAGCAGACTCGTTTCTGAAATCGCTTGTTTTTTCCAGTTATTTTCCTTTATTCCCTGCCTTCATCTCTTAGGACAGGGACAGGCCAACCAAAGCAACGCCCCTGGATTCCTGAGCAAACCACTATGCTCCTTGGCCCTGGTAGCGAGAGTTTTGAATGTTGTTGTAACTGACATCATGTGACTGACTACACAGAGAACAGAAACTGTTCACTGAGGACAATGGAGAGACGAAGAGAACCCTGAAATGCTATACTGCACTGTAGTCTGTTGTATGTGGAGTGGATGTATTTGAAGTGGGCAGATATTGGTGTTTTAGTCTTGTCTGTGATGAAGCTGTCAGACACTTACAGTGTATACAATATGTGGAATGCAGGTGGATTCTAAGACCGAGCATGATGATGATGGAGACGTGGTATTCCTCACAGTAATGATTGTCTCAGCCACCATCTTTGTCTCTGTGTGAGGTAGCAATAAGCCTGGGGATGAGGTTACGATATGACTATGATGACCATTATGCTAATGCTGATGGAGACCATATTGGAAACGACGGTGACTACAACAATGATGATGATGATGATACTGGACAGGTTTTACAGGTTGTAGACCAGCTGCAGCCAGTCTGGTGTCAGCTCTGCCTCAGCCAGTAGCACGGTGAGCGGCAGGCCAGCCACTAACAGAGCAGCCATTCCTGTCTTGATGACTTCCAGATGACAACCCAGACAGCCTGGCCCGGAGAACTCAGCACTCAGTCACAGACAGAGAGAGAGGGGGGAGGCAGAGATAGGGTAGGGGAGGAGAGAGAGAAAAACAGACAGACAAAGGAAAGGATGAGGCAGCTGCATGTGAAGTGGTTTAGCAGTGCTCAGTCAGCGTTCTTACCTCATTCTCCTGATGGTTGTTGGTACACAACTCTCTCCAGCTGGAGACCCTAGCTGGCTGCTGTGATTAGCTGGTGACTGATCCACATTCAGATCCCATTGAGACAGACAGACGACAGGGCAGTGGCAGTGTGTGTGCGCTGGGCCGAGAAGTCAGCATGATGCATGGTGGGGCCTACTCATCACTGTGTTCTACTGCCAGCTGTTCCTGGCTGCTGCTCAACACTGGAGAGGAAAGGTAGGACACCTGGAGCACCTCACAGAGCTTCGACTGACTTCAGGTCAGTTTGAGGGGTCCACATAGACACGTTCATAGAAAGTTAATGGTTGTTGTGTGACGTACTCAGAGCTAGTCGCAATAAGAAATGAAGCATTTAGGAATCAAAGGAAAAATAAAATATGGTTATGTATTAAGTATGGTGTAGCATTATCATAACTGAACGTTTTGCTGCCAAATAGATTATTTAGGTGGAGTTAAGTAGGCTATTTTATGTAGACTATTTTCTGATGTGTTTGCAGACATTTATGAGATTTTATGTTTTTTTTTGAAGTAAAGACAAATGTTTTGTTTGCTTTGGCAGGGCTGTGGGTGTTAGGCTCCTGTATGTATGTGATTGTGTTGATGAGAAGGGAGAGAAATGCTATTTTCTGAATATCTTTCGACAGGGAAAACAACTTCAAGTGCCTCTTTGTAGTTGGGTCCAAACATTTGGATCCACATTCATACATTTTCCCTCCCACACACGCCAATGTTTGGTTCCTTGAAATGTTGACTGCCGAAAATAGGTCCCTCCACTAAGGAATGTAGGAGGGTGGATTTACATGTAAATCACTGAATCAGTCACATGATGTTGAACTGCTTCAGGAAACGCAACTTAGCTCAGGTCTTTGCAGGCAGATGAGATCCAGTCATATACAGTCTTGGCCAAAGATTTTGAGAATGACACAAATATATGTTTCACAAGTTTGCTGCTTCAGTGTCTTTAGATATTTTTGTCATATGTTACTATGGAATACTGAAGTATAATTACAAACATTTTATAAGTGTCAAGTCTTTATTGACAATTACATGAAGTTGATGCAAGAGTTTCAATATTTGCAGTGTTGACACTTATTTTTCAAGACCTCTGTGATCTGACCGGCATGCTGTCAATTAACTTCCGGTCCACATCCTGACTGATGGCAGCACATTCTTGCATAGTCAATGCTTGGAGTTTGTCAGAATTTGTGGGTTTTTGTTTGTCCACCCACCTCTTGAGGATTGACCACAAGTTCTCAATGGGATTAAGGTCTGGGGAGTTTCCTGGCCATGGACCCAAAATATCAATGTTTTGTTCCCGAGCCACTTACCTTATGGCAAGGTGCTCCATCATGCTGGAAAAGGCATTGTTCGTCATCAAACTGTTCCTGGATGGTTGGGAGAAGTTCCTATTGGAGGATGTGTTGGTACCATTCTTTATTCATGGCTGTGTTCTTAGGCAAAATTGTGAGTGAGCCCACTCCCTTGGCTGAGAAGTAACCCCACACATGAATGGTCTCGGGATGCTTTACTGTTGGCATGACACAGGACTGATGGTAGCGCTCACCTTGTCTTCTCCGGACAAGCTTTTTTCTGGATGCCCCAAACAATCGGAAAGGGGATTCATCAGAGAAAATGACTTACCCCCAGTCCACAGCAGTCCAATCCCTGTACCTTTTGCAGAATATCAGTCTGTCTCTGAACTTTTTCCTGGAGAAGTGGCTTTTTTGCTGCCCTCTTGACACCAGGACATCCTACAAAAGTCTTCGCCTCACTGTGCGCCGCAGACGCACTCACACCTGCCTGCTGCCATTCCTGAGCAAATCCTGTACTGGTGGTGCCCCGATCCCACAGCTGAATCAACTTTTTAGAGATGGTCCTGGCGCTTGCTGGACTTTCTTGGGCGTCCTGGAAGTCTTCGTCACAACAATTGAACCGCTCTCCTTGAAGTTCTTGATGATCCGATAAATGGTTGACTTTAGGTGCAATCTACTTGGCAGCAATATCCTTGCCTGTGAAGCCCTTTGTGCAAAGCAATGATGACGGCATGTGTTTCCTTGCACGAAACCATGGCTGACAGAGGAAGAACAATGATTCCAAGCACCACCCTCCTTTTGAAGCTTCTGTTATTCAAACTCAATCAGCATGACAGAGTGGTCTCCAGCCTTGTCCTCGTCAACACTCACACCTGTGTTAATGAGAGAATCACTGACATGATGTCAGCTGGTCCTTTTGTAGCAGGGCTGAAATGCAGTGGAAATGTTTTTGGGGGATTCAGTTCATTTGCACGGCAAAGAGGGACTTTGTAATTAATTTCAATTCATCTGATCACTCTTCATAACATGCTGGAGTATATGCATATTGTCATCATACAAACTGAGGCAGCAGACAAATGAATATCTGTGTCATTCTCAAAACATTTTTGCCCGACTGTGTATGATGTGACTGTGTGGATACGAGTCTGACATGATCAGATAAAATAACACAAACTTTATTAATCCCAGAGGGGAAACTGGTCTGTCAATCAGTCAGTCTCAGTATCCTTTAGAAAGTATTATTACATTCATGTCATACTAGTACTAAGCTTATCTACTGTATGGCTATTGAACATCAGGTCACTTCTAAAGATCACGTCTGAATATTTAGGATTTGATAGAGGGGACCGACAGTGATTTAGAATAGGGGACAAACTGTAAGTGTAGCCCATGTGACTGTCTCGGCCCACTGTGTCCCTCTGACTGCTGCCACATTCTTCCCCAGCTGTTTTCACTGCAGCAGCTTGAAGAACATCTGCATGTCTGACTTGATGTATTGTTATCCCTTCAACATTGTGACATATCTTGTCCCATATTTGGAGCTCTCAGGTCTTCAGTCCACTGGGAATGTTCTAATTAGGACATATACTTGCTCCAAGTGTGTGCATTCTGTGGAAAATATCCAGTTTAGACATCACAATACAAAAATATGTAAACTGGTTAAGCAAACATCATTCATCAGTTGTAGTATGGCAAATGTTCCTGACTGTGGTTTTGGCTCTGACTTTGTAAATAACCATTACAGTAAACCTGGAGGACAGTGACCTCTGGTTTGCCTGCTTTCTCTAGTCACGACACAATTCAGCCAAGACCATTTAGCACTGCTTGTAATGAATTGCTTTGTGTTTTCCCCTGGCTGTTGCATGTGCTTAGCAGAGGAATTAAGTTCCCTGCTTGTTTGTGAGGACACAGGGGACAGTGTCCCTAGCAAACACTGATTATTTAGTCTAGCTACAGTGGGCCGAGAAGCACGGCGATGATTGGTTTCTTCTAGCTCAGAGCACGAAAACTGAGATCTGCTTTCAGAGGTGGGATCATCTTCTTTAAACCAGCAACCACTTATTCCATATGTGACTTTCTCGATTGGAAACCGAGTCTACTGTGTATCAGGCGACTGTGTTGGCCCGCTGAGCTAAAGCCTAGGCATTACACAAGTCTTCGGAGTCTCAGGCAAGGTTACACATCACATGGGCATTGAACATAGATGTTTCTTTGTGTTGCTGTTGTTCTGCTGAGGTGAAAAAGAAGGTTCCTCCTGTTCTTCTTCTGACTCAAGCTCAACACAATGGACTCAGCGTATCATCTGTGTGTGTGGAATTCCAGCTCCACCTACCTCCACTTATAGATACACACTGGAAAGCATCAGGAAAGGATGTGCTCCTGGATGAAAGTCAACATTGGGGCTTGGCTTTCCAGGACATACTGGATGAGTATCTCACTTGGATGCACAGTAGCACATATCAGCCCAAATCTGGGTGAAAATGATGACGGCAATGTCTGGCATTCCTCGCAGCTGCTGTATGTATGGCGCCTGTGCAGCTGGTGGTGAAACCACAAATTGCTGGCTGGTTGGAGCAGCCATTTTGGAACTAATATCTCCACAGTGGTACAGCATCAACATTAACATCAAACGATTCATGGAAAACGAAGCAT
Source organism: Oncorhynchus gorbuscha (assembly GCF_021184085.1). Lineage (NCBI taxonomy): Eukaryota > Metazoa > Chordata > Actinopteri > Salmoniformes > Salmonidae > Oncorhynchus > Oncorhynchus gorbuscha. The sequence continues at coordinate 20,780 of NW_025749151.1, forward strand.
GGAAATGAACCTCATAGACCTCATAACCTCACTGTTCACACCGGCTCTGTGCCAATAAAAGTTGTTGTCCCTATGGGTGTGTTCTGTATGCTTATACATTCCCACGCTGCTTCTTTAACCCTGTTTCTGAATGGGAAGAATAGGGCAAGTGTTGTCCCATCGAGAGCGTGAGGAGTACAGTGGGGGGGCTGGGAATAGCAAGACCTGATCTTGGATCAGAATCCATATGGAGTACAGTCGGAGAACAGTGGAATTGTGCTAGGTGTCAGTTGACCAGGAGCTGATTCCTGATCGGTTTCCATAAAAGAGGGCCAATGTTTAAACTATGATCCTCATTAAACTCAGTGAGCCTATATTTCGCTTGGCTCAAACAGCAGATTACTGTACAGTGATTGGATATCTGGCTTAGATTAGTAACAAGAGCACGTTGTACAGTAGTAGGGAACTGACCAAGCTCGGAAAGAATGTCACTCTCCGACAGGTGTTGTATCTATGAGAGAATGAGTAAGCTATGGTGTGAGGTATGGATAAACAGTAGCCCTGTGTGCTGTGTTTCATAAGGCTAAGTTACAACCGCATTTAACTCTGAACTGTTGAGAGGACAATTTATTTTATCCCTAGCCACGCTGTGTTCCTACCATGACCTTCTGTTCTGTCCAGGGCCCAGGCATTCCTCAGACAGACTGAGGCACTGCATGATCGATGGTCTGTTTGTGTCCACTTCATACATGCTCCGACTTCCAATCAAGCTTTCTTTTTGGACCTTGTCTGTCTGTACCTGACCCTTCAACCCAAAAGCACATGGCCCTGTACTTTCAACACAGTCGGAGTTCCTGCCAGATATTCAGGGCTGAATGGAAAAGAAAGCAAATAAGGTATTGAGGGAGAGATGCTTGGGTTGCACCAGACTTTCTTTGGGTTGGGCTGGGTCATTCTAGGTCATGTTAACAACATTTCTCAACCTGTCATATTTTCTGTTGAGGTCAAACACTTGACCACAAGAATGTCTCTGTGTACTGCAGCTGCCTCTTCAAACAGGTGAAGGGTATTATCATGTCACTACTGTGACTCCTGCCTCAAATCATCCCCTCACTGTTCAGAAGCCACTCAGAGTAATGCAGAGGGAACCCTGTGAAAAGAAGCCTATTAGCCCCATTATCTCACTTAATGTTAATGTTAATTTTGAGAGATTAGACGAGTCCTTTGTAGATATAATAACTACCACATCTCCCTTTACAGGTCAAAGAATAGGTGTGAAGGAGGTGGTTCAGCGAATGATCTCATCTGAGATCAGAATACCTGCCTTAGCTGCATTTAGCTCAGAGCTGCCTTTAGCTCAGCAGTCTAGTGGTATGCAAGGGACCAAGGTTGGAACCCAGTTGGTAAGCCTGTGTCCAGTGTTTCACTGCTTCTGCTCCTGGTTAGCTCCCCCTTATAAATGACAGAGCTGCCTTTAGTCTGCGGTTCTGAAGGCTGAGAGAGAGGGCTTTTTATGAAGAGCAGACCACAGATCCTGAACTCTCAGGCCTGCTGCGGCACATATGCCCTGACACTTTGAAATCTGACCGCCCTACCCTATAGCCTATGCCCTATAGACACACCTGGCTCTTGAAAAGAGGGGCATCTATAAAGTGGGACATACCAGCGATTACAGGTGTCAGAGGTTAAAAGGTTTTTCACCCGGTTTCACATAGGAACGTCTGCTGCAGTTTACACCCTAGTTGTCTCCCACAAACCTGGGACTCGATAGTTTAACCCTACGTAGACATGTTTACAGTATGCAGTAAGTGTAGGATTTTACATGACCAATAGCCACTGTGTCAATGTATTTGACTTTTTGTATACTGTATGCCACTGCGTAAATACTGCAACGTGTGCTGAGTTTGACTGACCTCCTGGTCACAACAACAGCAACCATATTCACCCGCCAAGGGAAATTCTGGATCTATTGTATTTCAGGACTTCTTTTGGTTTGCTTTTGGTTTAATGAGTCATTCAACTACTCAAAATGCTATCTCTCCTCTTCTCACTTTCTCTCCCCTTTCTATTTAGCCCTTACCCGTCAGCCTTTAGAGGAAGCTGTGAGCACACCGTGGTCAACCCCACCTTCCAGAACTCTGTGGAAGATGTTAACCTGCTGTTTGAGGTGAGTCGACAATAGCCATCGCTGCTTAAATTACATTAATGAGCATAAAGGGATTTAATTCATTGTTAATTTTACATGGAAACAAGAAGATTGTTGTCAGATAAAAGTTAAATCTTCCACAAATGTAAAGTTTTATTACAGGCTCTCCAGTCTGTAACAGTCTGGCTCTTCTCTCCCACCCACAATGGATCATCCAGGAGACCTCCTCTCAGATCATTTCGTCTTTAATACTTAATATTGTTCTGACATTGAATTCCATATTCCAGAGGCCCCTGCTTAATCAATAAATAATCTCATTGTTGACCATATCCACTGTGGGCACAACCAGATTCATTCACACATACTACAGCTGGTATGTTGGAGCCCAAGAAGCAAACATAATGTCTGGACATCTACTGCTCAACCATCCACCGCTCTGATGTTTGAGTGGAAAACATGGACACAGAGGTCATAGGTTATTGAATCTTTGTGAATCTTGTGGGGTAGCGGCAAAACATGTTGCATCAGAATCAATGCTACTCAAGCTTTTATATTCACCATTGCCTCTAAATAAAATATCTTAGGCATACAAGTCAAAAATACCTGAAAGCTCATCTCTTGTGCTTTTGGAAGAATTCTTAACTTTCAGAAACTCTGTTAGTTACTTAAGTGAGTTGTAGGTCGCATAGGGGCCCCTTTCTCCATACTGTAGCAAACTCTTATATCAGTCCTTGTCGGAGTCAAATCTCAAATCTTAAATCGACCCTAGACCCTGCACTTATGGAGATCTGAGAGTGCATAGGATCTAAGGGGTTGATTTGGAATTGGGCATTACAGTATGGGAAGAGGCTACATTTCTACTGTTTGTTATGACAGAACTCAGAACATCGCTGAGCAAACAACGGAAACCAAGAAGTGCGTGTGGAGTAAGCAAAGTTGGAGAGCTCTTGTCTTCAGCAGTGGGCCTATGTGTGTAGGTGTGTGTATCTCCTCAGAGTTCCATTCAGAAGAGAAGTGAAAGTTAGATGTATTGAATGTTTGACTCCTCTTCTCCTACAAATTGAAGAGCTGAAACATTTCCTGTTTGATGTGAATCTTGTGGATACCATCGCTCGTGGTGCTGCAGGAAATGGAGGTCGGAGGTGGGAAGGGCCGAGGCAGAGAAGCTGTATGCAAAGTGAACCGTCCTCATGGCTTCAAACTTTCTGAATTTCATACAGTTGAACTTGGGCAACGAGAGTCATGGTTGGAGCAGGAACGTAGTTTTGACCTACTGGGAAAGGGAAACTGAAGCCTCAGTCAGCAGTCATCATCAGTAGCAGTGTGTGGGTAAAATCACTGGAAACCAAGCCAGGAAAAAGCCATATTACAAACTGTGTTGTGAGAATGTATTTGTCTGCTCTATGACCTGTTAGTTCATATGCCTTGCCACCGTGATATAGTGATATGCTAGGCCTAAGGCCGAGTCAATAAGAAGACACAGTGGCAGAATCAATTCATCACAAAACCAGAGAGCATCGTCTGTCAGGTGAAGTCCAGAAAACATATTGAATGTAACCAACAGTTTCATGAACTACAGCAACGTCAAGGAAAATAATGTTTCTGGAGTTTTCAGACTACTTAACAACTATTGATTTAGAACCACGGAGAGTTACTGCAAGTCACAAAGAAAACAGGAGCTGCCTCCGCTATTCCAGCACCATTTCAACTTCAACATTTCAACATTATCAAACCACCTACTGTATGCTTAGTCTAATACAGTGACAACTAAAATACACCAAAAACAATCTAGTCCAATCAACGTAATGTGGCGTACAGCCAGTCTGCCACCAGGGAGACTCGTCAAGGCCTGGTGACAGCCGGTGTTTACATCACGAGGCGATGGCTCCATCAGCTGACGGCCAGTCTCTCGACGGGTTCTCAGGACAGGATTAATTGGCGCTGATTGGAGTTGGTGAGTAATCAAGGGCTGATTGCTCACCAGCTGTGCAAGGCCCATATAGCTACGAGAAGGGCAGCACATGGAGAGTGGGAAGAAAGGACTCCTGTATAGGTGGGGATGGGGAGAAGAAAGGACTCCTGTATAGGTGGGGATGGGGGAAGAAAGGACTCCTATATAGGTGGGGATGGGGAGAAGAAAGGACTCCTGTATAAGTGGGGATGGGGGGAAGAAAGGACTCCTGTGGGGATAGGTGGGGATGGGGAAGAAAGGACTCCTGTATAGGTGGGGATGGGAGAAGAAAGGACTCCTGTTTAGGTGGGGATGGGGGGAAGAAAGGACTCCTGTATAGGTGGGGATGGGGGAAGAAAGGACTCCTGTATAGGTGGGGATGGGGGAAGAAAGGACTCCTGTATAGGTGGGGATGGGGAAGAAAGGACTCTGTATAGGTGGGGATGGGGGAAGAAAGGGATTCCTGTATAGTTGAGGATGGGGGAAGAAAGGACTCCTGTATAAGTGGGGATGGGGGAAGAAAGGACTCCTATAGGTGGGGATGGGGGGAAGAAAGACTCCTGTATAGGTGGGGATGGGGGGAAAAAGGACTCCTGTTAGGGGTGGGGATGGGGGAAGAAAGGACTCCTGTATAGGTGGGGATGAGGGAAGAAAGGACTCCTGTATAGGTGGGGGATGGGGAAGAAAGGACTCCTGTATAGGTGGGGATGGGGGAAGAAAGGACTCCTGTAGTTGAGGATGGGGGAAGAAAAGGACTCCTGATGGGATGGGGAAAAGGACTCCCTATATAGGTGGGGATGGGAAGAAAGGACTCCTGTTTAGGTGGGGATGGGGGAAGAAAGGACTCCTGTATAGTGGGGATGGGGAAGAAAGGACTCCTGGGGGGAAGAAAGGACTCTGTATATTTGGGGATGGGGGGAAGAAAAGGACTCCTGTAGGTGGGGTGAAAAGGGATGGGGATGGGAAGAAAGGACTCCTGTATAGGTGGGGATAGAAAAGGACTCCCCTGTATAGGATGAAAGGGATGGGGGAAGAAAGGACTCCTGTATAGGTGGGGATAGGACTCCTGTATAGGGATGGGGGGAAGAAAGGACTCCTGTATAGGTGGGGATGGGGGAAGAAAGGACTCCTGTATAGCTGGGGATGGGGGGGAAAAAGGACTCCTGTATAGGTGGGGATGGGGGGGAAGAAAGGACTCCTGTATAGGTGGGGATGGGGGAAGAAAGGACTCCTGTATAGGTGGGGATGGGGGAAGAAAGGACTCCTGTATAGCTGGGGATGGGGAAAGAAAGGACTCCTGTATAGGTGGGGATGGTTACAGAGGTAACAGGGTGAGTGCAGTTGTGATCCCGACAGGATACAGCAAGACCTGGAGCCCAGAAAACCCAGTACCCCGGAGAGGGTCTCATAGGGAGAACTTTTCTTTTGATGATGTGGCCAAATAAACACCCTTGAAACAAAGTTTATCCTACCCTGTCCGTGCCTAATCTGTGTAAATGTCTTGACCAAACCCCTGGTCTTCCATAGTAAGCTAAATATGATGTGGCTTCCCATGGTTCTGATTTCCCTCTCTCTGTGTGTGTGTGTGTGTGTGTGTGTGTGTGTGTGTGTGTGTGTGTGTGTGTGTGTGTGTGTGTGTGTGTGTGTGTGTGTGTGTGTGTGTGTGTGTGTGTGTGTGTGTGTGTGTGTGTGTGTGTGTGTGTGTGCAAAGTAGAAAAACACATGGACTCACCCTGCTTGTAGAGAAATGCAATGCCATCCTCTCTCTTTCATGTTGTGAAACAGTCTATACAGTACATGCTTTTATTTTTTTGTTGTCCTAGAGCTACCTAGCTAAAATGCTTACTCGCTCGCCTTCTTCCTATCATGGTCACTGTTAGCTAATTAACATTAGCCTTCTACATCTAGCTACACATTGAACTTCCATCCTCTCAGGTCAAAGGGCACAATGTATGAATTTATCTTTGGATCAGAATCACATGATTATAATAATTTGACAGTATGATGAATTAAATAAAACAAGTCCAAATCCCTTTCTCCATCGATTGCTAATTTAGGAAAGGGCCCATTTTAGCCTAGCTGGCAAGCCACGGAGGAACAACAACACAATGAAATGCCCAAGCAATTGAAGTTGTTTTTTTGTCAATGATGTTTAGGTCTCAATGTAGATGGTAAGCCAAATCCAAACTGGCTTCCCCCTGAGACTTTCTTTTGTACAGTGCTGTAAAACCATTAACAGTTTAGCTCAACACT